>NC_064283.1:56570426-56585567 GCF_019186545.1 Solanum stenotomum
CCCCCCTCCCCCAAAAAAAATTAAGTTTATTTTTAAAAAATAATTTCAACTTCAAGATTTCATTTTTTCACCCCTACCCTCCAACCCCTCCCGCCCAATTAAAAAAATTTAAGTTTTTTTAAAAAAAAATATTTTCAACTTCAAATTTTTATTTTTTTCACCCCTACCCTCGACCCCCCCTCCTCCGCCAAAAAAAAAATTAAGTTTGTTTTTAAAATTATTTTCTACTTTAGTAAAAATAAAAGATATTTCTCAAAAATATTTTTCATTCATAAATCAAACACTAAAAATCTTTTCCGAAAAATATTTTCTACTCACCAACCAAACATGAGAAAATACGTCAAAAATCTACTTGTTTTCCAGGAAAACATTTTCCATGGAAAACATTTTCCTTTCCTACCAAACACACCCTAGATCATAAAAGATGAGAAAGTAGAGCTTAATAATAATCTCATGAAAAAAAATTGTTGTAGCACGTTACTATGGCCAATATTGGCGGCTTAATTAGACTCTTATTTAAGCATGTTCACCATTAGCTTAGAAGAAAAAAAGTACTTTGTTTGTTAACATATATTTTAAGCAAAAAATAGTTCACACAAAGTTACTACTATTTATTTTTGAGTTCGTTGAAGAAGTTTCTATAGAAGAACAACATGGTACACAAAAATAGAAACTACGTGATGAACACGTATTTAACTAATTAGAATCTCTTGCTTTAATTTTACTATAAATTTGTCATATATATAATATATATATAATACAATCTATATAATATAAAGATAGAAAAAAGAAAAATGATGTTTCTTTGGCCAAGAATCTTATTTATCTTTTTTTTTTCATTTTTTTAATATTTTTCTTATTTCCTCTTCTTCTTCTTCTTATTGTGTATAAAAATGAATATGTTATTTATTATTTCTTCATTTATTCTGTTCTTTAATATACCAACTTAATTTGTCTTTATTTCCAAGACTTTTGGTGATCATAATTCTTAAACTATTAATAATATTATTGGAAGGGTGAATAGTTGATTAATTGAATTTAATTTTTTTTGGAGCTATTAAAAATAAAATAAATAAATAAAGAGGTGATTTGACACATGTCTATGATTTTCTAGAACATTCATTTTTTTTTCTCCTCTTTTTTTTCTCATTCTATTTAATTTTCAACTTATTAAACTTAATTCTAAACATCCACAATTAAGCAAACATTCGTTCCCCTATATTAGTAACACCTAAAATTTCAAAAGTTTTTGTCTAATAAGTAACAACCCAAAAGAAACGTCATTTGCTATAATTAATTATTAATTATTATGATATTGTTATATTGTAGTAAGAAAAGGAACCAAAAAGAAAACATTTTACAATCCCCAAAAAAGGCTATATAATGGAATTTGAGGAAGGTTTTACTTCATTTCACTAAATTAGAATTTGCATAAGGTAGGTAAAAAGTAAGAAAACACCTTCCCTTCTCAATTTATTTTTACATCGTACAGTCTTAAGTTTTTAAGATATACATTATGAGAGAGAAATAAAAATGATTGTGGAGTTTATGAAATGTCAGGTTAACCCTCCTGTTGAATTTGAACACAAAGATACTAAAGCAGTAGTAATTTTCAAGTTTATTGCTCTTTTTTATCTTTTAAATATATATAATTTAGTTTCATGTGTTAGATTCATATTATACTAAAACTGGGAAGGTATTAAGTTAAAAGTTGAAAAAATCAAAAGTCATTCTTTTAACTCTTTTAATATTCTGAAATACGCTATCATAGGTGATATAACATGAAGAATGTGCGTAACTTTCATCATTAAATTGAACAAAATTCAGGTATGTAAAGGCTTGTATTTTATTTTCTTTGTCTCTTGTTTTAGTCAGCAATTTATGAAGCAAATAATTCATTATTAATAAAGATGTTTATAATTTTCCTATTCCAAATTGTCTTCCTCTATACTACATTTTCTTCTGATGTAATTAATAATAACTTCCGTTGTTATTTTTAGGAGAAAAGAGATCATTGCATTGAAAATTTGCACATGACGAGAATCTACACATTTTTTTTTGAGTTATTTGAAGAATCTTGATTTCAACATTTTATTTAAATAATATAGAAGTGTTATATAATAATAATAATAATAATATATATATATATATAAATACACACACTAGTAAAGTTACCCACGCTTCGCGCGAAAATTTAATATTACGAAATTTATAAAATAATACTTAAAATCTATCAGTCATTAAGTAGTAACAAACATTAATAATGTAAAGGAAAATGAAATTAAAATTATAACATTTTATCATTTATCCTTAATAACATAAGCATAAATTAATGACTATAAAAATACATACCAGGATCTGTAACATAAGCAATGGTGTCAGTGAGTCACTCTACAGGAGCAAGTACACGAATATTTAATTGTGCAAAAAAAGAAGAAGAGGTTCAAAATTTTCGTTGTTTTAAAATGAGAGGAAATCCCTTTATTTATAGACAACAAAGGGTAGTGTGAACAAATGTTTATTGTGCCTAATCGGAAAGGTTACAACTATTTGGAAAAGTTGCAACCCTTCAAAAAGGTCACAACCTTTCATAAAAATCACAACTTTTCATAAAAATCGCAACTCTTCATTAAGTCACAACTTTTCATAAAAATCACAACTTTTCATAAAAGTCGCAATTCTTCATTAAAGTCGCAACTTTCATAAAAGTCACAACTTTTCATGAAAGGGAAATGCTAGTTTTGGAAATAAATAAATTAAAAGGAAATCCTGGTTTTTGGTGGCGCCACATAGGCAACTCTTCATTAAAGTAACAACTCTTCATAAAAGTCGCAACTCTTTATTAAAATCGCAACTCTTCATAAAAGTCACAATTTTTTATTAAAAGGAAAGGCTAGTTTTGGAAATAAATAAATTAAAAGGGAATCCTAGTTTGTGGTGGCACCACGTAGGTGGGCCTAGGGTTCTTTTATATATATATATATTAAAGATGATGATGTGGCATCCTTCTACGGGCTAGAAACCTATTTATCTTTTTGTAATTTTTTGGTCATTTTTCAAATTTTAAAATACAAAAAAGTTCACCTGAATATTAAAGATAGTCACATTTAACTCTTTCTTTATCAATAGTCATATTAAGTTAATTAAGTCTTTTTGTAATAACATTTAATTAAGTAAAACACTTAATACTCATTCAATTACAATTACTCAAATATACGTTTATCTTTTCATATTCAAAGGAAACTCTTTTCGCAAGAAGTTTCTCTCTTCATTTTTTCTTTTTTTAATAATGTTTTTTATTTTATCATTATTGGTGTTTTCCCCCACAATTATTAACTTTGTATGTAATGTTCATGCCTTGGTTTTTATTTGTTAGTGGGAGAAAATATGATCAGGTTTTATAGTAATTCTTTTATAAATATCCAAATTTATTTTAAAATCAGAGTTATATATGTATAATTTAATTAAGATAAATTAGATTATAAATCCTTTTGAAACTGAAAAAATATATTTGGTTGAACTAAAAGTTTAGATTAGTGTAACTAGGGTTATTGAGCTACAACAAATAAATTAAAATTATATTTATAGAACAAGGAAGAGGATGGTATTAATGTTTGATGTTTTTAGCTTTTAAAATATGAGAGATATTTATAAAGTTGAGAAAATATAAGTAACACGTCTCATTCATCAAGAATTTTATTCTCCTTTTTTATTTTTCAAAAAAGTCATATTTAACATAATTTACACTTCTTCATCTTCATAATTTTCACTCTTAATTAGTAATAGTCATAGCTCACATTAAATTATCGTAGTTATTAAAAAGTTTACCTCATTTTTTTAAAACTATTTAATTTATGTATTAAATGATAATGGAAAACGAGAAGAAAGTCTATGGCAACAAAGGGTAAATGCTTTTTTTCTTCTTCTTATATTTTTAATCATCATGAGATAACTATTGTAATTCTCCATAATTTCGCTTTCGAAAAAAAAACTTATGTTTTATATCATCTCTCTCTTCTTTTATTTTTAAGAAAAATATTCTTCTTATTTAGAAGTGAGACTTAGAATGTACTAACATTGTAATAACATGTTGACACGCGTATTTGCACTATCATCTCACCAATGCTCAAAACACCCACCAACCAACGTTAGTTTTATGCTTCGGAGCTTCAGCTTCAAAATGGACATTTGAAGTTCTCTTCCAAATTCAGGTTTCTTAATTGTATTTTGTGGTAAGTTTGTCATTGGGCAAAAAACTTAGTATACAAATTAAGTATCTTAATAATCACTATATAGCAATAGTTTTTTTTTTCACCTATATAGCAATAGTGTTTTTTCAAATATAGAAAATAATATTATTAAAAAAAATAGTAGAAAAAATTTTCTCCCATTACTTTACCTTCCACAATTTTCTCAGATTAGTTATTTATTCTCTTCCATCAAAAAGGTTTTTTAACCAAAATAAACCTCTCTACCTCCAGAGACGAATCTAGGATTTTTCGAACATGGGTGCACCAAGTAGAATGTATTGAAGTGAGAATTGATCCTTCATCATCAAGGTCAAAAGCTCAACATTTAACCATGTGGACCATTTAGACTTCTTGTAGTACGGGTGCAAGAATATAATATTCTACAAAATCTTAAAAAATATACATATAAAATATCTAATTTTACGAAAAGACCACAGGTGCGGATGCCCTTTTTTTTTACTCTAGATTCGCCACTGTCTACCTCCCTATTCTAAACGATTTTTTAAATTATGGATGTCAACAATGTTTCAACTCTAATTCAACACAACGGACGATGAACGTGTATCAGGTATGTGTGATAAATCACAATTGAATTGTAATCTATTTGGTGTTTTTTCGTGATCTTTAACTTATAATCTATTTGGTAGGTATGTGTTTTTTTTTTTTTTTTGTATTACAGTCGGAATTAATTGTTTAGTTCTCAAAATTTAATTCGAAATCTGATCATATTATGATTTTATATGATGGTGTATTTTAGTACTGTATTAGATGGTGTATTTTATGTCGTTGAAAACATCTTTAACAAGATTGAAATTGGGTAGAATATGTAGCTAATAGATAGTTTATAATACGTCGTTATATCTTTCAATTTGTGATTGCTTTTATCTATTTGTTTAGTGTCATTACGATGGTTTTTAAGTGGATTAAAAAAATCAAAAATATTTTGGTAGATAATTTGGTAAAATTGATACTCTATTTTAAGTCATGTATCAACGCCAAATTCCGTTAATATTTTTAGTATCTGTTTTTGGTGTATTTGTGGAATTTTTTTTAGTTGATTATAAAAATCAAATTTCGCGATTGTATTTTGATAGATGATTTGGTGAAATTGATAATTTATTTTAAGTCATGTATTAAAGTCGAATTCCGTGAATATTTATTGGTATATTATTTGGTGTAATTGATAGTGTTAGTGGTATATCATTAGGTGTAATTAATAGCATTAATTTTTGGTATATGTTTTGGTGTGATTGATATATTTTAGGTCGTACATGAACACCTATTTTCGAGATATATTTTGGGTACATATATTGGTGTGTGTTCTGAGTTGTTTATAAACACCAAAATTAGTGATATTTTTTAGGTACAACTATTGAAGTAATTGATAGATTTTGGGTCTTTTGTAAAAATCATAATTGACGTATATGAATTTGTTATTAAAAACTTTGTAGCTTTCGTGTATATGATTAAGGTGTATGATTTTTGGTTGAAGAAATTTTAAATTGGTTATATTACTTATTATTTTGTGTTTATATTTCACAATTAAAAACAAATATAGAAACAACATTCTGCATACCAATCTATGTAATTTGGTTACCAACCTAACCCTCCTGCATTTTTTTTGTGTACATTTTGTTTATGTATGTATTGATTAATTATTTGTAGATTTTAAATTTTGACTAATTATTTTTTAGATTGGTTAACAATGAGATATAATCTAACATAGGTAAGTATGTGGATTACAATATTGAAGGAGTGATATATGATGCGAACACCAAATACAAAGGTTTAATTACTTCTATTGCTTCTCAATTGGGTGTGGACACAACCATTTTTCATTTAGAACTCAAATATGTCGTGAGTGACTCATCTCCACCAATGGAGATTCAAAACGATATGGATGTCCAAGTTTATTTCAATTCTGATTCATTTTCAAAGTATCCATTATGTGTAACATGTGTGGATAGAGCTATGGACGCCATACAGTAGCAAATTTGTGATCAGGCAACAAGGCAAGAAATTATCAGATCAAATGCACCTGGGCATAACAAGAAGACTTGCCCCATATTTGCGAATCAAAATTAACATTGGTGTGTTGTTATTTTTTCTTTTGTTATTCTTTAAAAAATTATGCAGTTGAATTTTGAGGTCTTTGTTGAAATTCAGAGGTTTTTGATGAATGTTAAGTGCACTTTAATCCAACTTTGATTAATGTTTGGTTTGCTGAATATTATTATTGGTGAATTAATTGTCAAAGCATTGGCGTTTGAATGTTTGTTATATAAACTTACCTTGTTATACACAAATTTATATAAGTAATTGTTAATGTAAAGACTGATATATATAGTTATATAACAAAGTAAAAATTTTATGCTATAAAAATTATTTTCATACCACTGGTGTAATATTCAATTGTAAATGTATAATTAATGATATTGGTGTATATACCGGCCGAATTGAAGGTAGAGCATTATATACCAACCTCCCGTAATGAATCTGTAAACAACTAATTAACTCAAGAAAATTAATTTGACACAACAATAGAACATAACATTTTGACAATATATATACAAACAATTAAATGTATATGTCAGTTACTTGACAACAATATAAGCACCAATATTGATATATTTCCGTAATATTCACAATGTTCAAAATATTGGTGGTATGTAATTACTGAATTATTGGTATTATATACCAAACTCACACAATGAATCTGTAAAACAACTAATTAACTTTTAAAAAAGGAATAGTTTGACACCATAATGAAACACTAACATTTTGACAATATATTTGTCTGTTAATTGAATACACTATAAGCAGCAAAACTTATCCAAAATATCAAAAACGTATCCAAAATATCAAATTTATCCAAAATACCAAAAACGTATCCAAAATACCAAAATTTTAACCAAAAGTAAAAAAAAAATTAAGAACAAAAACCAACAACATAATTCATAAAAAAATTTCTTAAAGGAACATGCTCCTTTTTATTCCTTCATCTTCCGGATTAACTGACAATTTTTTCCTCGCTTTCACTGACGGCATCAGTAACAATTTTCCTCTTTCCGCAATTTCAAAGTAATGCTACATATCTCATACGGAAATTTTCAGAATAAAAAACTGTCATTGATATGTTCATATCTTCTCGACACACATACTCATCAAATACACAAGTATACAGACCGCAATCGCTACAAAAAATATGAAATAGGACTTTTTCGAGGCATTCTATCCATAGAAATCAAAATATGAAATAGAAAAAATTAACAATGATAAAAGAGATGGATGAAAGTGAAGAACTGAAAGTGAAACAATGGTGAAGATGATGGAAGAGAGAAGGGTGAAAACTTTTATCAAAATAAACTATATATGGAGTAAAGGTTTCGAATGAATAAAAATGTTGGGAATGCAAAAAGGTTTTAGATTGGTGTAAAGATTTTTACTTTTCATGGATTGTATCAAAAAGGTAGTAAAATAAAAGGTTTTAGTTTAGTGTAAGGAACTTTTACTTTTTTTGTGGAGTGTATAAAAAAGGCAGAAAAATAATAATATTATTGGATCAGCACAGTAACATGTGACTTAAGAATAGTAATTGGAGAGATAAAATATAGGAAAATTAATTACCATAATTATCATCCCAAAATTAGGCAAATAATCCCAAAAAGAGGAGAGAAGAAAATCAAAAATAAAAAAATAAATTAAATCCGAAAAAATAATTATTTTGCTATGTTTGTAATTAAATAGAAGTATGTGTATATATTGTTAATTAAAGTCTTAAGTAGTATATTATTGTAATTTTCTTTCTTAATTTATTTTTTTGCTTCAATTTTTATCTTATGCAATTAGTGATTTTTCAAAGAAAATATAATGAGATAGAGTTTACAGATGTGACCGGTTTTTATTTCCTCTGATCCATTTGTTCAAAGGAAAATTGGATGAAAATATTCCTCACTAATTGGATAATGTATTTAATATTTTCAGTTTTTCAGTTCTTTCTTAAAATGCAAATATATGAAAAATCATTTTTTTCATTTTATCATAGCTAAACTTGAGGAGCCAGAGCCATTTTCTTGCTTCCTGGAATAAGAATACAAGGGGTACTTGAATGTTTCTCATATTATCAAATAATTTAGAATAATTAAAGGATCTTCTCTAGTTGCCACTCTTCAAATAATGTTGCTCATATGAAATTGGAAGATAATGTAATTCATTCCTGATTTGTATTCATAAGTTGTCACCCTTGATTGTTTTTCATTGTATTGAGTTATTTTTCATAATGCTTATAATTTTGACAAATCTACAATGATTTTAGCTCCACTATATACATATTTGGTCACCCATAGAAGAAGTTTGAAAAGATAACTCAGCAATTATTTGAAAACCTTTCCTCATGTTGGGCCCGTACTTAGCACGAGCATAACCTACTAGATTTCTAGTATGATATAGTTTAATTTGAATAAGAAATTGCATAAATGAAATGCTTCATTTCGTTAAATACGTTCAAGCTATCTATTATCGTAACTTTTTAAATAAATTTATTTTTAATATTTGTTATTACAAATTCATATTAATTTTTAACCATATTTTATTGCATCACAATTTCATAATTTTGTAATTTAATAATAATTTATATGTTGTTGGAGCTAGGGTAAAACAACTGAGGAAGAAATGTGTTGAGGCTCGGACAAAAGTCCTTCCTCCTCCCTTATCTAAGTTTATTTCTTTGCTATCAAATAATTCACCTTTTATAATTCAGTTTAATAATGAATAATTTGAAAACATTAGGGTCGTTTGGTAGAGTGCATAAAAATAATACTCAATAGAGTGTATTAGTAATGTAAGCATTAGTAATGCATGTATTAGTTATACTTGTATTAGTTATGCATAGATTATTTCTTATGCATTGTTTGGTTTGGTGAATTAAAAATAGTATGCATTGTATAAAAAAAAAATATTTACAAAAGTGTCCTTCACAATTATGGTGGAAAAGATGTAAAAGTACTTTTGAGGGGTAATTGGGTCTTTAACCATATTAATGCATGTATTAAATCCTTTATATTACTAATACCTAGAAATTCATGTTATTAGTAATACACTCTCAAATACATGTAATAGAGTGTTTGGTTATATATAGCATGAAAAAATGCACTATACAAGGGATTACTAATACATACTAGTATACGTGCCCGCGCGATGCGCAGATAATATTTAAAAAAAAAAGTTATATTTATGCTTGAATATATAGTATACACTTGTATACATGAAAAAAATCATTTAAATTAGTGTATCAACTATTAACACGTAAATCAACTTTTATATATAAATATGTATAACATAGTTTGATCCCATTAATGACAATAGATTTCATGTCGGTAAAATTTTTGCTTGTTTTTAGAGTTTTTTTAGTTGCTTCATGTGTTGCTCTTCAACATTTTTCTTTGTTTTAAAATTTTATTTATTTATGCTCTTTCATTCTATAAATTAAATTCTTTCATAATTTGAATTTGTTAATAATAATTTAGCATTTTTTTAATATGCATAAAATAATAGTGTATATAATAGATGAAAATACGCATAAGAACTTTTTAAATGTAATATTCAATTATGATAAAATTCACTTAAGTACAACATAAGTTAATATAATACAAATTAATCTCACTTTACATATAATACAAACTAATCTAATAAAGTATATATTTTACAATTTATAGTTATTTTTTTATAATATTACCCATTGACTCTACTTTATCAAAAGAAGTACTCGAATGGGTATCTATTTAATATCACAACTATAATTTTATTTAGAGAGTCTTATGAAAATGTAAAACTTGACCCAAATCATTTTATTCGTAAATAAATTCTTTATTGCATTTAAAATATGATTGATACTCCTTTGTTCTAAGAAGTCCACCTATAGGTTATTAGATTTTATTGCAAGTCATCAATCAATTACAAACAATATCAAACTAACACATGAGTTAGAATCACTCAACTCTGTCAATTTGAACAAAAGTATAATTCAAGTCATTTAATATGAATTAGTTTATTTAAAGAAGATTAGTTTGTTGTTATATTTTACCCTTGATTTTTCTTAAATACAATGCATTATTTTTCTTATAATTTATATATGTTTGAGTTGAGAGAAAAATAATAAATGAAGAAGATCAATACAAAAAAAATTGTAATTAACAATAATTAATAAAAGAGGATCAATTTGTTATTCTTATCCTTATCCTTTCTATTTTATCCTTTACCTACATTTCGTCCCTTTTATTCGTTTTATCTTCTTTTTCTTGTTTCTTTCTTTAATTCTCTTTTATTTGTTTGTTAAATTAAAAAAAAAAAACTATTTTTTAATAAATGTTAGTAAGGATAAATAAATAAATTGTGAGCAGATATAGGTCAATTTCCATTTATATTACATAGAGAGATAGTATTATTATCTTCCTTTATATGTAAATTCAATGTAGTTAAATATATTTATAACATCTGAAAAGATATATTTGTGAAATAGTAAGAGTTTATTTAGAATTCCATAATCATGAGTTTCTAGTTTTAATTAAGTTAATAATTTAAAAATATAATATCTTCAAATTTAAATACTTCTAATCTTTTAATTCAAAAAAAATCTGATTTTTAAAAAACTGTTTTAAATTGTTATTTTGTTTTAAAATGGAATTTATTATTTAAATTAACTAAAAACAATTAAGTTATTGAATATGAATTTATTATTTAAAATAACTAAAAATAATAAAATTCAAGAATAATTGTGGTGCTGACACGTGTCGTTTTTTCCTCTCCTTTTATATATAGATAGATTTTTGAAATTCAATTATTATTATTATTAGTAGTAGTAGTAGTAATAATAATGTCTGATTAAAAGGATTTTAAAATTTAGTGAATTATTACCCACTTTTCCATCGGCAATACAATAAAAAATATGATAATAAGTTCTTTAAAAAAATCTGATTTTTAAAAAACTGTTTTAAATTGTTATTTTGTTTTAAAATAGAATTTAGTATTTAAATTAACCAAAAGCAATTAAGTTATTGAATATGAATTTATTATTTAAAATAACTAAAAATAATAAAATTCAAGAATAATTGTGGTGCTGACACGTGTCGTTTTTTCCTCTCCTTTTATATATATATATATATAGATTTATATTAATATTTTAAATGGTAATGTGTTGCTTAAAATTGTTTTGATTCTTTTTAATTTTATTTTATGTAGCGTGAATTCAATTGTACAATCTTATCATTAGAATGACTTTTTCCCCATAAATTGTAAAACTTTTTCTTCTTTAATTAAAATAAGTCTAAAAAATTAGTACTTGTAAATTTAACAAATGACATAGTAGATTTCCTCACAAAAAGCAATATACACACACAAACACACACACACATGCCACCACTTTCAACTTGACATTTTCATGTTGCGGGGATCACATCAACTCAAATCTGCAAGATATAAAACAATTTTTGTGCGTGATAATTTTTTATATTAGAAACTCGCATGATAAATAAAGAATTATATTTATTATAATATAAATAATCAACGACCACCCATACTCCTTTATACAACAATTTTTCCTTTCAAACTATTATTTTATTAGAAGAAGAACAATAGACTGTAAATAATTAATCAACTGTAACAACTATCAGCCATATTCAATGGCGAATTTATGTGTAAAAATTGGGTCACCCGAACTCGTGGTACTCCGACTAAACTCAATATATTACTTGTATAATTATTAAAGAACATATTAAATAAACACTTGTTGAACCCGTTCTTAAAGTTGCTGGATGGTTCACTGGTTTGACAGCCAGATTTTAACACCAAGGTCCTGAGTTCAATCCCAGCCAGCCACAATTCACCATATTGATAGTTGATAGAAGTCCACATTTTTGGTATGTAATTTAAAAAAATCTTGGATAGTTTTTCATACCTGATTTTAAATTAATACATATGATATTCACTGCTTGAAGCAATACATATGTGCATTGAAGATGAATTTCTCACTCCGAGAAATGATTGTCCTAAAGGATAATACTAACAAAATGAATAATTTTTTTTCTGAAAAAAGAAGACATTTATTTATAGAATGAATGAAGCAAATGGATAAAGTAGGTGGTTGCCTTTATTATAGATATTCAAAAATAAAAGGTGGTTACATATTTGAAAAAAACCATTTTCAGATTTTTATTTTTTTTTCAGATTTAAATTAAATCGTATTTGATTATCCTTTAAGCAAATTTTCAGATTTAAATGGGAAGTTAGATAAACAAGGAATTTATTAGATTTTATCTTCTTCTTTTTTTTGGGTCATTTTTTTATATACATTTTCTTTTTTAAAAAAGTAAATAAATTCGTGAGTTGGTTATTTTTTTGAAAAATTCACATTTAATTAGTGGCCATTTTACTTTTCATTATTACTAGTATACGTGCCCGCGCGTTGCGCGGATAAGATAAAGAATTATTAATCATATATATAATAATGACCTATTTCAATATATATCATTTCTCATTTTTTTAATCAAAAACTTTTTTTGTTATCTATTTCTTAAACGCAATATAATTAAATCTCCATGAAATTGAAGAAGAAATCACGTGATCATTTGATAACTTGTACAATATACTTGCTTTTGTTTATTACTACATTATTAACTACTTAATATCATGACATTATCGACTAAATTTTGATTATACATATATTCCTCCTAAAATATTAACAACTAATTTTTCTTTAATTAAATCTGTTATTTAAAAAAAAATAAAAAACACAAATCTCCTGTAATTATTTTAACTGTCATTGTTAAAAATTAGTTTTTTGTTTTCTTTACATTACCCTATTTTTAAAAATAATTATATACTTTTTTAAAATAATGAAATAGATGTCAATCAATAAAGATAAGTATTCTAATTATGAAAAAAATAAGAATTCAAAATAACATAAACGTTAGCCACATGTATAATCATTTAGATTTTAAAAAATGAAAAAAAGTTAAATTAATTGTTGTAACTATATTTAAAAAGATGATGTTAAATAAAATACTTAATACTATTGTAAATCCTATTAAATTTTTAAAAAATAAGTATAAAGAACCAAAACTAAATCTTATTGTATAATTTCGTGATTTTTCTAGTGGATTATATTAGGATTTTTTTGATTTTTTTAATCTTTTAATTTATTTATTTATTTTTCCATTTTCCCATTATCTTTAGTATGTAGTTTACAGGAATATCCATCTTCATTTTTATAATTTTATTTAAGACTAAATAAAGAATATTAGTTTCTAGTGTTTGTTATTTGGAGCGAAGATAAATGAATCATTGTGTTCCTATGATTTAGTAGAAGAGATTGCCCACATATTTAAAATTTACCTTAATAATCTTAAAAATCAATTGTAGTAACAAATGGAGATAAATTAATTAATTTATAATCATAAGAGATAAAAATAAAAAAATCATACAATTTTCATCCATTTTAAATATTTAATTAAATGATTTTCAAACTAAAAATTCAAGAACAATTGTAGCGGGAACACGTGACTATATATATATATATATATTATTTATTGTATTTCAAAATGAAAATCAATGATCAAAATAAAATTATACTCTTTAAAAGTATTTTTATAGTTATTATTTTTATTCAATAATAGAGTGACACTTTAAATATGTGTAAATAATAAATTTTGTTGATTTTTTTATGCAAGTATTTTCACCTATTTTTATAGTATTGCTGGGATTAAAATAAAATAAAATGTGCAATATATAAATATCATTTTTTTGAAACTTTTTTGAATTACACCAAGGAGCATCAAATGTTGTCAATTTATTTTTTAAACTCCATACTCTAAAATGCAACAAACTTCAAAATTTAGTATCTTCATTCATATTTTGTATTTTTTTTTCTGATCTAATTTTTTTATACACAAAATACATTATAAATAAGATATAAATATAGATAAACAAATAAAGTAGATATTTAAATGCTTATGAGACAAAAATAGATAATAAGATGTAATAAATAAACAATACATACCAGAGTACAAATTGAATTATATTTGAGAGAGAAAGTAAGTAGTTTATTTCTAATTTTTATTTTTAATATCACAACTTCAATGTATTTGTGAATATTTCCTCAATCGATGTGTTTTATCATCTTCATATGAGATTTAAAGAGAAAGTTATAAGATGAAGAAATAAAAAAAAAAAAAGAAAAAAACTTGTATTAGATAGATTACCATAAAATCATAATTGTTAAGTTACTTTTCCTCATAAAATAATTAATCCTTGATTCTGAATATCTACTATATCATGCAAAAAATATTCAAAAAAAATTTACATTGAAGAACACAATTTATTTTATTTTGAAAGTAATTGTATTATGATAATGATGAAAATGATAAACTTTAACACTGAAAAATTAGTTATAAGTTTAAAGTTTTGTGTTTTATCATTATTGGATAAATTTTTATGCCGTCTAGTCCATTGTGATTCAAGCAAGTCTCCATCCTCAGTATATCTTCAATATATATTACATACAAAATGACCTCAAATATTCATACATTATATCTAGAATCTAACAAAAAATTAACAAAATTTCTGATTATAACTGAATTGCCCTCAATTGAGACCGTAACTAAATCATACTTATCAAAAACGATCTCTTCACACGAGTAGAGCGACACATATATGCATGCCCAAAACACTGCTTACTCTGCGCAAGAATGTTGGAGACTTCTTTGTGTTGCCTTACCATTGCAATTTTGCAATTTAGTGTGAGTTTGATTAGTATGTAGAATGTAGATGCCAGTTTTTTGAAAAAACTTTTTAATTGAATTTATTTATTTATGAACATTTAAAGATAAAGTGTACATGA
>NC_064283.1:56588224-56607219 GCF_019186545.1 Solanum stenotomum
TCAAACAACGAAAAATACATAACTATAAATCTTTATTAAAGACTTACTCTTTTACAGGTCTACTTGTGAAAATATTCTGCGGGATTTAACATGCTTACCCTTAAAACAATTAATTATAAATATAAATTGGGATTACCTTGATTATATTTATATCCTAAAGATAGAAGAAATGAAGAATATAAAAATATAGTAATCAATTACGAAATTATATTTAAAAACTCAAAAAGATGGAAATATGAAAAATAAAAATATACTTACAACTTCATATTGGAGAATATTCATCTTATAACTATGATAATTTACATATTTCTCAACAAAAAGAAGATGAATATGCATGAAATTTTAAAGAATACAAATAAATGAATCAGTAAGAATTCTTACAATTACAAATTGGTAATGAAAATTTTACAAATGATGTAGAATGAAAGATGAACACAAATTTGGATGAAAGAAGGACATATAAATAATGTTGTGTGAGTGTCTTGATAGACTTTTCATTACCCCCACTTATCTTACAAAATTAAAATTGAAGGTTATTAGATTCTTCATTACCCACATTTAAGATGTTGCATTAAGTTGAGGCACATGAATATATGACTGTATTAAGTTGAGGTACATGAATATATGATTGCATTAAGATCTTGGTTGATGCATAAATTTAAATATAATTATTACTTAATATTTGATTAAATAAATAGCTATTAATATTTAATTTATTTTAGGGGTAAGATAAGGGTGAAAATGGTAATCCAACTTCGAGGTTAAGAACTTCACACTTATAATAATACTAGTATCAGGGAACGTGCGTTTCACGTGTACTCCATAACGATGAATATGAATTATTAAATATCACATAATTTCTTTTAAAATTCTATTTGAATTACAACAAAAATATGAAAAGTAAAATGATAAATGTTTATAGTGCATGGTTGACTCATAAGAAGAAACTCTTTGTCATTTAGTCCTCCCCTTATTATAATTTCGATATATAAATTCAATATTTATTTTAAAAGACAATAAAGTAGCAAAAACTTACATAGAGACACACTACCTTATGATTAACTTAAAATGTCTCTCTTGTCTCATAGAATAAAGTAAAAATGTTAAAATTAAATTAATAGTTTCACATTTCAAGAAGATAAAATGTTTTAACATTAATTAGTAGACGATGAAATTCTCCTTCTCATTAAGTAGAATGCAATTAAGTAATTCAAATTTATAACTAAGGAAACTTAATTAGAAGGAAATAACTTAAGAATTAAAGTGAAACAGTTGGTATTTAAATTTTGGCATTATATAATTAAAATATTAATATTTAATTAAATAAATCAGATTTTAATTTAGTGGTGAGCCAAAATGGCAATATTAATATTGTTACAATTAAAAGTTTGTTAAAATATATGTTACGTTGTTTTGTTAAAATATAATAGGAGCAATATTTGGTCGCATGTTAAAAGATCTTCTAACTTCTTAAGCATTTTGGTGTAGCATTTATTTTTTACTTTCGAATTTGGATCTCACGATAATTTTAATAAAAATTGTCTAAAGAATTATAGATTTTATCCACAAGCACATATAAGAATAATTCTTTACAAATATTTAAAATTAACGGTACAAAAAATGTATTATTAATAATTTGAAATCAGAATATCTTATAGGCGTTAATTGTTTGTTTTTACATGTTTTATTATGATGATTCTATTTGTTTTATTTTCTATAGGAAAAAATACACCCTTCAATCATATACATTCTTAAAATGAAATTACAAATACAAAGAAAAAAATATCACAGGAGCAAGCTTAGCATAAGGCTACCAACGAAAAATAGAAAAATTCTAAGACAATCTCTTTTTATTGAAAATGCAAATTGAAACAAAGCTATAGTATTAAACATTCAACATTTGACCATAAAAAAGGAGTTAAAAATCTTGGAAGAGAAGTTAATGGAAGTGACATTCAACTACATAAATGGAGGGGTCTTATCATAGTTCTAATCTCGACAAATAAGTAAAAAAATAAATACATCAAGCTCTGATATTCTAGTAATTGAAGTGTTATTCATCCCTATGATCACATTATGCCTTATATTTTTGCCACAAATCCTCTTATCTTGAAATTTTCTTCACTTGATTAAAGCTTCTCTAGTCTTCCACACACAAAAATTGTATCACAAATAAATCTTTCTATGAAAATACTATTGAAGGATTTGTATTTATAGGAAAAAATATAGTTTTGGAATATGAAGATCCACTTAAGTTGAAAGGTCAAGAGTCACAACAAATTAAAGATAAATATTAATTAAGAACATAAATTAATTTGAAAGATGAAACACGTACATATATCTATTTAATTTATACACTTCAAATACAACTCTTTGACTTTTCCGAGGCATGACATACTAATTACTTAAGTGAACTTGATTTAGATTTCAAAAGATACACATTTTCATGAGGTCAAATACTACTATATTAAGTTATTTAAATTAACTAAGAAAAGTGGAAAAAGCTTAGTTAATTTTCTTTCAGAATAAATGTAATACTTTCTTATGATTATTTTTATTTTTAAGTTTTGACTTAATATCTCCTCACTTTTAAAATTTATAATAATAATAATAATAATAATAATAATAATAATAATAATAATAATAATAATAATAATAATATAGTATAAATAATTAATAAAAGGAGATAAGCTAAAAAGTGAAAAGGCTACCATTAGTAAATAGAATAAGATAAAATTTATAAAGAAGATAAAAAGACTACATGTATAAGAAGATTAAAAAATCTTTCAATTAAGTAGTAGGCTAATATTAAAATATACAAATTGTTACATTTAATAGGAGGAATTTACTTTATAATAAATTTTTATTACTCTTTTAATTATATATATATATATATCCCCATTGAGTAGATGCCTTTGTGTCATTACAATAAATTTGTATATTTATTCTTTTAGCTTTTCTTTGGATGTTATGAGACATACAAAGTTGACCAAGTCTATTTTTCGGGAAACTTATTCTCTGTCCTAGAGTATCTCCTCTTTTATTTTCTTTTTCGTATTCTTCTCTGAAGTATTTTGCCCAGAAGCCTGGTAGTTTTTGATAGTATTTTTCTAGATAAAACATCATTTCCTTACCACTATCAAATACCTTATAGTAATATTCTTCGAATTCACATATATATACTTTAATTTGACGTAGGAGTAAAATGGTATTTCAACTTTTAACTTAGTGACTTCCATAATATGATATGATGATTATTATCAAATGCCCGATGGTTAAAAAAATATAACCATATGTTATTTTTAGTATACTAAGATAATGAACTCTATGAACCCATCATTTAGCGTTTGAAAAGATTTAACATGTGGTAAGAGTTTGAAAAATTGTTATCATTTATAATTTTAAATATTTTCAACTTGTCTATACTATCTGATGCTAGAGTTAGAACTTTTTCATTCCTATCTTACTCCTTTCTTCGCAAGTCCGTTGCTTCCTTCTTCGAGACATTTTGTCTCAAGCAAGACGAGTTGTCGATGTTCATGATGTTTTGATGTCCTATAATGTTCAGGATGTTTCTTCTTTTCCTAATGTTGAATCCTATGTCTTTTAACTGCATTTCTAGTTTCGAGACATACTTTAGTCACATGTGCACATCAACAGTGTAATTGTCTGCTCCACTTGAAGTAGAACAATTTCAAAGGCTGCCCTCTCTCGAAGCATATTATGGCGCTGAAATAGGACATTTGCAGTCCCATATACAGGCATTAAGGCTGGTGATATCTATAATACAAGCCATAATGACTCATGAACCTGCAATATCTATGTGGCATTCACTTTGTACAGTTAATTATATATGCTTATATAGTGGGATGTCTATCCAACTTGGAGCTTGCGATGGGTGCTGATAGATGCCGATAGATAAGATATCTTTACCTGGGACGCTAGAAGAGTTGAGATGCCTCAAGGTTTTGAGGAAAGGACAGACAATCAAAAATCTTGGCTCATTCTTCCACAGGCATATTCATGAGTCATTGTAGCTGGAATTCTTGCATAGAGAGTATTACGATGAGGGTACCAATAGCCTACTTGGCCTATGCATGGTGACCAACCGAGAAATGGTTTCTTGGTGACAGAAATAGGCCTAACTGTGAGGGAGTGGGAGAAACACGACGAGCAATAGTAAGTGCATCCACCATTGAGAATGTCGTGAGAAATTGATGGCATCAGAAATAGGTGATACAATTAGGAAAAGAGCAGAAGAATTGGGAGAAGCCGTAAGGCGTTCCACAGAGAAAGGGGGTGCTTCCCGAATAAAGTTGGATTCTTTTATTGCACATATCACAAGATACACTTTGCTTTTCATCAAATTTTTTAAGTATTTTGAATTTTATCTGCTTCTTGGGTGGTTGGCTCAGAGCATGTTATTTTTTGTATTTTCTCTTGTATACATTTCTCAGTTGGTTATAACCATATATATGTCCTATTAGACTGTTTTAAGACAAACAATAAGTGTTCTCTGTTATTCTTTAGTACTGGAGCAGTATAATATTTTTGAACAAGTAACTAAAGAAGTTGAAAAGGAAAAGAGACTGAAGAAAAAAACAAGAATCATTACAATATTATTGTGAAAAACAACTCTATCTAGTTACATGAGCAATATAAGAATCTAACTCCAGTTGAGAAGCTCATCCTTTCTCTATGGACTCCATTACTACTGCTCCCAATTTTTCTGCTCTTTTCCTAATCTCGTCGCCTTCTTCTAATGCCATTAACTTTCTCACGACATTCGCAATGGCAGATGCAGTGACAAGCTCCTCGTGTTTCTTCCACTTCCTAATGAGCAGGCCTGTTTTCAAGATTTCCATCACAATTAAAGAAAGCATTAATTTGTTGTTTAGAGTGCCTATGTAACACCCCGACTTTTAAAAATGTCTAAATTAACTCATATCTTCATGGAAAGACAAGGAGGGTGAGTAATAAATTAAAAATGATGTGTTATGTGATATTTTAAGTGTTGAAGTGTGGTATCTCAAGTTTTGAAGTTAGGTAAGTGACAAAATAAAAGTTGGCGAAAGTTACCGTAAATTCCTTTTTAAAGATTTGTCTGAAATTTGATTCAAATGTCTCGGACGTTTTCTCCCAATCTACTAAGAGTTATGGTTCCCGCGAGGTATGAAATCGAAGATCTACGAGTCTAATTTCCAACGCATCAAACCGTTCGTTCATACGACTTCATAATAGAGAGATATTCGTATTTTCGTGGGACTGCGCAAGAAGGCACGTGAGGTGGGGCCCTAAGTCGGTGGAATGTTACATATATCTTCTCCTTNACATTTCTCAGTTGGTTATAACCATATATATGTCCTATTAAACTGTTTTAAGACAAACAATAAATGTTCTCTGTTATTCTTTAGTACTGGAGTAGTACAATATTTTTGAACAAGTAACTAAATAAGTTGAAAAGGAAAAGAGACTGAAGAAAAAAACAAGAACCATTACAATATTATTGTGAAAAACAACTTTATCTAGTTATGAGCAATATAAGAATCTAAATCCAGTTGAGAAGCTCATCCTTTCTCTATGGACTCCATTACTACTGCTCCCAATTTTTCTGCTCTTTTCCTAATCTCGCCGCCTTCTTCTGATGCCATTAACTTTCTCACGACATTCTCAATGGCAGATGCAGTGACAAGCTCCTCGTGTTTCTTCCACCTCCTAATGAGCAGGCCTGTTTTCAAGATTTCCATCACAATTAAAGAAAGCATTAATTTGTTATTCAGAGTGCCTAGCTCAAGCAGTTGTATGAAAAACTAGCTAACAGATCTAGAAATCCATCAATGGACCTTTGGCAATTCAAAAGATGGAGAAGAAGAAGAATTTTATTAATGAGTGTACAAGCTTCATCTATTTATTGCCCTCCATTCATTATCTATTTCACCTAAAATATCTCCCTAACCAACTTATAACAAATATCCTAGTTTCGATACGTACTTTAGTCACATGTACACAGTAGCAGGGTAATTGTCTGCTCCACTTGAAGCAGAACAATTTAAAAGGTTGCCCTCTCTCTCAGCATATTATGGCGCTGAAATAGGATATTTGCAGTTCCCATATACGGGCATTTAAGGATGGAGATATCTATAATACAAGCCACAATGACTCATGAACCCGTCTGTGGAAGAATGAGCCAATTGACGCATGTAAGGGAAGCAATGAGTTTGCAAGAAGCATGCGAACATTATAAGATGGTTTGAACTGGGAATTCGCTCAATGCATTAGGATCAGGTGCAGGGAGTCAAAATAAGGTGTTGGGATATCATGGAAATATATTTTGGCTATGTTTGATGGATTTAACACGTTGGCTCGAACTCGAGCTTGTTGGTTATGAGTAGCTCAGCCAACATAGTATACATGGAGATTGTATGATGATGAGGAGAATATGTAAACAAGTTGAAGAAGTTGATTGAGATGGCTTTGTGTTGGCAATGGAACCATGACATTTTCTTATTTTTTCAAGATTGTTGGTATGTGTTCTATGAAGTTTGTATTAAAAGTAAACTGATGAAAACTTTGTTGGTTGCTAAGAATTTTGCCTACTAGTGAGCAAACAGGGTCACAGAGATGTGATGCTGCTAAGAATAAAGGGATTAGTTGGTCAGGAAATTTGTGTGGAGCATTATGCAAAATTTGGCAAGGGAGTTTCAAAAGAGGTAGTGGAAGTGAATGGTCGATATGGTGTGAGGATCAAGACCATGGACCCGAGATTTCGCTTGCTGAATGTGAGGGAGCAGTGGTTCCAACATAATGGACATGGAAACGAGATGGAGAAATTGGTTAAGATGGCCTGGTGTTAGAAGTGGCACCATCACTATAGCAACTTTTCATCAGTAATTATAGTTGGTTTTCCAACTATCCAAGAGAGACATAAATAACAGCAGTAGTTAGAAAATTAGAATTTTGTATCACCACAAACATTTACTAATGTTAAAGTCAGATTAATTATCTATTAAAAGAGATATACATAGCAATCATCTTAGTAATAGCCCTAAAAAGTTGCATATTATGAACATTAACATCAAATCAGTGTATAAAAAGTTGCAGAATAAAGCCATACTTTTTCTTGATAGCATGTGGATACTGTTTAGACAAATCAGTGTTGCACCAATTTTTCTTGATAGCTCCTACTCATTCTTCTCTTCTTCCTCTAGAATAGCGTATGATAAGTCAGTGATGAGACAACACTTGATTTTGCCAAAGCCTTTGTGACCCTACTTAGCACCCTAATTGTTTTGTACCAAGTAAACGTCTTCCCCATTTTCTCTACCGTATCCCACCAAAAGCAGCGCATCAAAGTCTATCAATCGTTCAATTGTTGCTTCTATTTCTTTTTTAGTGGGTCCCATATAAATTCCCTAGATTTTAAATAGAAAATTAGAAAACATATCAATCGATCAAAAAATTAATAAAAAAAGATGAATGTATTATAAAAAAGAGAAAAACACAAACCTCTCCCATATGAGCTTGAAGACTATGGTAAGCACGAATAAAATATGTCAAATGTTGCTTTTCGATGGGGTATTGTATTTGCTTCTTAGTCAGCCTAGCAGTTTAAACATATTTATGTCCATCTATCTTGTACCTCTTCTGCATTGTTGGACCCAGATGAAATCCGTCATTAATAAAAATAATACTCAAAACTAAAGTGAAAACGATGAAAATACTTGAAAAGATGAGAACTAAGATAAGAATCTAAGATTAATCAGTTGGGGTATTGATGCAAACTGTATGTTGTGTAGTAATCATCCTGAGAATTCGCAACATCGAATTCCAATAGATGTGGTCAAGAATATTATATTGGTTGGGGTGGCAGAGGACAATACTACCATGGTCATAGAATGGAGATGGATCCAATAAAATAGCTGGTCGAGAGCACCTATTGAAGGCATATTTTGCATCCGTGACATATGAACTGTGGACATAGAGGAACTCACAAGTATTTCGGAACAAGATCAGTGCACAGGAACAAAATCACCCAACCCATCCAACCCGCCCAACCCATTTAAGTTTCACCCGCTCATTCGTTAGCTCAACCCAACTCAATAGACCAAATGATTTGAATCTAGCTAATAAAAAGGGCAATAGATAAATTTACACAAGTACCCATATACCATACATAACATTTAAACTCAATAAGAGCATAATGTCACTTTAAGTTAATACTTAAGTTTTGTTGTAGCTGTAACTCAAAAGACAACACACTTGTAAATGAGAAAACTTTGTAAGAGAAAAAAAGACAAAGTTGAAAATGGAGGTACTTTAACAGAAATTGCAAAATAGAAAATTTGAAAACGGAAACTTCTACAAAGATAAAAGCTTAAAAATGGAGAATAAGTTGTTATGGGTGGAGAAAACTTACAACAATGGCGAAAGAAAAGATTTTATTTTCAGGACCGTCCAAGTACGTATTTGTCTCTGCAGCTTTATTTTTCCTCCAAATGTTATATGCAAGTGAAATATGAGTCCCAAATTCTATTAGAAAACACACAATTTTGTTTAAGCTTGTGAATAGCGTTTTGTAGTACAAAATATTTCCTATAATGGTTCCTCAAATTGACTGAAGTTTCTTTTTTGAAATATTTCTGAGGAAAAAAAATTGTAACATGTATTTTTATTAAAGAAATTAGAGAATTTGAATCGTCAATTATTTTGACTTTATATTATATTTTTACGTAGTTTTTAAATCTATTTTGATTCAGAAAAATTTAAAGATTTCATGTCCACATTCATTGTCAAATTTAAACTGTTTAACACTCGAAATTCAAACTATATCATATAAATTGGAATAGAGGAAGTAGTAATTGTGTAGAAAAATTTTATAAATATTTACCTCTAATTAAGTTTTTGAAAAGTCAAAAATGATTTAAAAGTTTTTATTTTTTGATTTAAAAGTTACTTTTTTTTTAAATCAATCCAAACATGCTCTAAGTTATTTATGAAAGCTAAAAACAAATAATTTACCCTCACCCCACCCCCAAAACACTTTTTGAAAAGATACACTTTAGGGTTATTTAGTTTGAGGTATAAGCATTAACAGTTTTCGAAATAAAATGCATAGTTATTTATTGTGTGTTTGATTGTAGGAATTAGTTAGTCTCAAATTTATTTATTCTACTGTTAATTTATACCATAGTGATACGATAAGTTATTTCATAATACATGATAGGATAGCTAATCATCGGATAACTTGTTCCCAACCAAATGATCCCTACAGTGGAAAACTTTCTTATTTTTTCGTATGAAAATATTATTATTTTTTATTTTCTCATTGATTCAATCAAAATATATGTGGAGATATGTACCCACTGAACATTTTTTAGTAGTGAATCTAACCAACCTTTATATTCTAATACTTCATTCACTTTGATTTGTCTATTTTGGACTTTACACACACTCCTGTCACACCCCTATTTTTTTCTCAAAATTTTGTTTTGAAAAAAAAAACAAAAAAATATAAAAAGAACACGTGAAAAAAAATGAAAAGAAAAAGTTTTTCTCTTCAAGAAAATAATCTTAATTTCTTCAAACTTTTTTTCTAAAATTAATCCTAATTACCATAAAATTCTATCTCTTATTATAATCCAACTACTTATTTTTAAATCCCAACTAAAAATAAAGGCAATCCTAAAATTGAATTCCTAGCAACTAAATATCTATATATACTCTACCCACCATAAATGTCTACCTATATATATATATATATATATATATATATAAATACATGCGTAAAAAATAAAAAATTACGGACGTTTCAAGATTCAAATTTTTAAAGGTCCATCCTTTAACTTTACTTTATTTTGTTTGAATAAATTTATGTGCATATACATATTTTATTAACGGACATACATTAATAAAATTAGTTAATTTTAATATGATTATAATAAATCAAAGAAGAGTGGTAATATGCATTTTTTTAAGTCATAATAATAATATATCCAAAAATATAATTCAAAATTAGTTTAAGTCATATATAGTCAATAAAGTGAACCGCTAGAACCAGGGGTATCGAGGGGTGCCTAATACCTTCCCATCGGTCAACATAATTTCTTACTCAAATTTTTAATTTGCAGACCAATAAAATAAAGAGTCAAAATTTCCTTTTGATTAGGGATTTCGAATAAGGTTACTTGGTACACCAAAATTCAAATCCAAGTAGCAACTATGTAAAATAAATAATTCCTTTTCAAAATGTCACTTTAATTAGAAAAACTCTTTTTTTTTTCAAAACATAATTTTGAGAAAAAAAATAGGGGTGTGACAGATAGCGATTTCGCTGGGGATAACCAGAATTCAAGTATATAATTATTGACTCATGTATGATTTTTTGTTTATTTATTTATATTTTTTGATATTATTTGAACTGCACATAAAATTTCTTCTCTCGCGCACCCCTTTGAGTCTTCAATGATATCATTATGAAATTGCGACTTCGCACCCCACTTCTATTAAGATAGCCAGAGGACCAAAGGTCCATGGTGAATGATTTTTTATTACATTTATTAGAATGGTGAGCACTCATGCACAAAACCAGAAAAACGTTACTATCGATATGTTGCTACTCTTTAACTCAAGTTGTCCACTCGTTTTATAGTCAGTCTAGATACCTTTCTCCACAAGTTTAACCTTAGCAGAATTGAAATCAGACATGATATCCTTAGTGGTTTCGCTTTATCTGTATCATGTCCATTTTACTTAGCGAGACTCGACATGGGAGTCGGGTCTGTCTAGGATAGATAAATTTTCTTGAGACCATCATGTGCATTTTTGTGGTACTTGTTGCATCATGGGAAATACTATAACAAATGTTGACCGATTTTAGGATAATTGACTAAGAGAAGAAATGTCTATTTTATCCACTTTCAACAAATGGTTCGAAATAAATAAATAAATAAATTTATAATAATAATAATAATATATATAAGAAAATAAACCTCAATTTTTTGCTATTATCAAAACATCGAGTTTTTTAATAAAAAAATAATAATAGTGCATATTTGTATACACATATAATATAATTAATAATAATGATAAAAGCATTTTCATTTGTGTATATATTGGATTCTTTTATCGAACATATCACAAGATACACTTTACTTTTTCACCAGAATTTTCAAGTATTTTGAATTTTATCAGCTTCTTGGATTGGCTCAGAGCAATTTATTCTTTGTATTTTCTTTTGTATACATTTTTCAGTTGGTTATAATCATATATATGTCCTATTAGCCGTTTTTAAGACAAACAATGAGTGTTCTCTGTTATTCTTTAGTACTGAAGCAATACAATATTTTTGAACAAGTAACTAAAAAAGTTGAAAAAGAAACTTAAGAAAAAAACAAGAACTATTACAATATTATTGTGAAAAGCAAGTCTATCTATTTGTATGAGCAAAAAGACTTGGCACCAGATCGGGATGTATCGGTACCGATCCGATACTAGTCCGGTATCATTCCGATCCGTTCCGATCCAGTAGTCTACGGGACGAAACGGAACACCGTGAATCGATACTCAGGACGGGACGAAACCGAATATTCATCCTTGTAATCCCGATAAATTTTGATTTCAGTTCAGTCCGGTCCGATTTCGATCCGGTAATCCGGTTAATTATTTTTTATTAATTAATTTATATTTTATATATATAAAAAAAAAATAAGGGCATAAGACTGAAATTTTCAGCCTAAAAAGTTGACTCCTTTCACTTTTTTTCTAAAAAATTTCTGTTGTCTGCCCCCTCCCACTGCCCCAAGACCTTCGTCCCAACTCCCAAGACTCCCCAACAACAATTTTTCAGCGTCTCCAATCTCCATTTCAATGTCTCCAACTCTCCATTTCAACGACAATATTTTCCAACACATTATATATACTCCCTCTCTTTATATTTATAATTACAATTTACATATTTTCAATCTACAGATCAATAACAATTAACAATTATTAATTTCTGTCAATTCTCAATCTTTCTTAAAGTTTGGAGGAGTAATCATCTTCAAACTTCAAGTTTCGACATTAATTTTTTAATTTTCGATTATAATCGTTTGTTCTTTACACAAACGTTTGGTAACTTCGTTCCACTCTCTAATCTTATATTTATTTTTTGTGTTTATTATTTGTAAGTTGTTGTTATTATATTTTATTTGTTCTTGTAAAATTTCATATTTTATAATTTATAATTTTATATCATGGAGTTTTCTTTAAAAAATGGTAAATGTAAAATAGGTGTTGCAGAAGGAGTAAAAAATATGTCTATAAGAACTAATAAAGGTTCTAGTTCTTCTAAATCTAAAGTTCCTCTTGTTAGAATAAATACGAATGAATTTACGCATGTGAATGAAACTATTTTTTCTCATCCTGGTCCTATAGAATTTAATTCGAATACTGCTATAATTCCGAATGAGCTTTATGAAATACATTATGGTAATTATCAAGAAAATGAAGAAGTAGAAATTGATGAAAATGAAGAAGTAGATTTAGATGATACACCGACTAGTCCCGACCTTAATAGTACTGAAGTTCCACCAATTGGAACTAGTCGTCCTTCTATTATTCCAACTAGGGGTAAGACCAAGGTAGAACGTACTAAAAAATACATGTGTGGAAATTTTGTTGTTTGAATTATGAAAAAACTTTTAGTATATATAATATTTGTAAAAAACAATTTAAATATACATCTGGTGGGAGTGGAGGTTTAACGGGGACATTAAAAAGACATTTGATTCAAAAACATAGAAAAAGTGGTTTGCATATTTATCTTCTCTTGGTGTTAATGAAGATTCTAGAGTTGGAGTATCGGTTAGAGGGTCTAATATGGTTCAAGGTGAATTAATTACCTTGAACTCAAGTGGTCCTCTTACACATCGAACCTATAATAAGGAACGTGATTGTGAAAATTTTGCTAACTTAGTTGTTGCTTGTGGTTTACATTTTAGTTTTGGAGAACATCTGAGTTTTATTGCATATATTCGTGAGACCTATAATCCTAATTTTACTGGTTTATCAAGATGCATGGTAAAAATAGATATTTTTGAATTTCAAGAGAAATATTGTCAATATTTGCGTGCCTATTTTGAAATAATGAATTGTAAAGTTGTTGTTACCACTGATATGGGTCGTAGTCCTAATGGTTTTGATTATTTAACTGTTACTGCGCATTAGATTGATTATAATTGGAATTTACAAAAAAGAATTATCGATTTTAAAATTTGTCAACAGAAAAAAACTGGGATGTATATTGCTTCCTTCTACTTTGTTGGATATTTTAGATTTTTTTGGTTTTTGTGATAAAGTCATTAGTATTACTTTAGATAATGTTTCTGCTAATTTAAATGCTTTTAATATGCTAGAACCTAGACTTTGTCCTATTAGTAAATATGTTTTTCATGTTAGATGTGCTATGCATATATTAAATTTGGTTGTTAGTGATGGTGTGAATTTATTTGAAAATAGTTGTGAAAAAGTTGATAATGCTTGTTTTTTTATTTTTAATATGAATAGTAGTAGTAGAATTAATCGATTTAAAGAGCTTTGTAATACATGTCAACTTCCATTTAGAAAAGTTCCAAAGCATATAAAACCTAGATGGAATTTCTTTTATGATATGTTTGAAGTTGCTTATGCATATAGAGAACCTATTACGATGCAATTTAATTCTCATAATGCTTATTCTGATTCAAAACTTAATGATTGTGATTGAGAAGAAGTAAATGAACTTAGAATATTTTTGAAATCATTTTATGATGCTACTAAATTTTTTTCTAGAATGTATTATTCTACAATTACTGAAATTTTAATACATGTATGTGAGATTTCAACTCTCTTTGATGAATATAAAACAAATGAACTATTTGCAAATGCTATTGAAGTTATGATTTCAAAATTTAAGAATTTTTTTTTTCTATCTCTCAAATTTATTTGACTGAAATTTTTTTCAACCCTGAATATAAAGAATATGGCGCANAATAGTAGTAACTTGCCAGATGCTAGTATAGAGTGGATAGTGGATTCCGGTGCAACTTGCCACATGACTCATAATGTTAGAATTTTAGATGTGATATCAAACTCTAGTGTATGTGCAGATAAGAAAGTACACCTCCCAAATGGCCAATCTACCTTAGTTGCTCATACTGGTAATTGCAGGCTACTAACTGGTGAAATGTATTGGTTGTCCCTGAGTTAAAGTTTGACCTACTTTCGGTATCTCAATTGACCAGGCAACTAAACTGTTCTGTAACCTTTTTTACTAAGCACTGTGTGTTTTAGGACCTCTTCAATGGGAAAAGGTGAAGGGGACTGGTAAAGAGAAGGGAGTCCTTTATTACTTTTCCAGCCATCTTTCAGAAAATGTCAGGCATGTGGAGCAAGGTTTAATGGCACAAACAGAGAACTTAGAGGGTATTGTCTGGCATAACAGACTTGGTCATCCTCCAGTGAGAGTGTTGAAGCATTTTTCTTTACTTAAAAGATTCACAGATGAAGAAGCTTGTAATAAATGTCCGGTTTGTCCTTTAGCTAGATAAACTAGACTGCCTTTTCCTTCAAGCTTGTTTAGATCACATGTTGTTTTTGATTTACTTCATATAGATGTTTGGGGCCCATATAGAACTCCTACACATGCTGGTTTTAGGTATTTCCTAAATGTTGTTGATGATCAGTCCAGAATGACTTGGGTATTTTTGATGAAATTGAAAAGTGATGTTTTTGTTACACTCAAGTGTTTTCTTACTTTAGTTCATAACCAGTTCAGTAAGTCTATCAAAAAGATTAGATCAGACAATGGGACTGAATTCTTCAACAGGGATTGTAGAACATTGTTTGAATCTTTGGGGATAATTCATGAAAGCAGTTGCCCTCATACCCCTCAACAAAATGGGGTGGTTGAGAGAAAACATCGACACATATTAGAGGTGGACAGGGCTTAGATTTACAGGATCTATACCAATTAGATTTTGGGGAGAGTGTATTATCTGCTGTCTATTTGATAAATAGAATGCCAACTGCAACATTGAATGGTCAATCACCATATGTTATTTTTCATGGTCATCAACCTAGTTTAACTCATATAAGAACCATTGGCTGTTTATGTTATGTCACCAAGGCAATTAGAGATGACAAATTTTCACCCAGAGCTGAGGCACGTGTGTTGTTAGGCTATTCAGCTACTCAGAAAGGCTACATTGTTTATAGTTTGATTGCAAAAAGATTATTAGTCAGCAGAGATGTTATTTTCAAAGAAGGTATATTTCCTTTTACTGCACAAAAAGAGAAGTTTTATCTACCAATATTTCGTGACAAGGATCTGTTTTTTGATGAAGAAAGGCAGCTGGCAGACGTGGTTCCTCACTTGGACATAAATGACACTGCACATGTTGATAATGCTAGTGCAGATTTAGAGGAGGAGGAGGCACGAGGTGGTGCTGATGTAGTAAATGGAGATAATGAAATGGTTGTTGAACAAAGGACAAAACATTCTACCAGATCCTTAATGCCTCCTGTTTGGCTAAAGGATTTTGTGACTAATGCAATTGATTATGATCATCCTTATTCCATAGTCAATTACATATCTTACCAGCACTTATCTCCAAAATATCAAGCATTCCTTGGGAAGTTTTCTACAGAAGTGGAACCTAGATGCTATGAGGAAGCTGTTAAGGATCCTAGATGGGTAATGGCTATGCAGCAAGAGATTAAGGCATTGGAAGAAAATGGTACTTGGGAGATAGTAAAGTTGCATGCCATGAAGTCAGCAATATGATGTAAATGGGTGTTCAAAATCAAGTACAAGGAAGATGGTACTATTGATAGATACAAAGCAAGGCTTGTGGCTAAGGGATATAGCCAGACAGAAGGCATTGACTATCAAGAAACTTTTTCTCCTGTAGTTAAAATGGTCACTGTGAGATCGATTATTGCCTTAGTTGCAGTTGAAAACAGGAAGATATTCCAAATGGATGTGTTCAATGCTTTTTTACAAGGTGATCTATTTGAAGAAGTATACATGGAACTACCTAAAGGGTTTGTTGGTACAGATAAGCATCTTGTATGTAAGCTTGTAAAGTCATTGTATGGGCTTAAACAAGCATCTAGGCAATGGAATGCTAAGCTTACTGAAAAACTTTGTCAATCAGGATACACTCAAAGCCATTTAGACTATTCTTTGTTCACCAAGAAGAGTACTGTTGGACAGGTTATTGTTTTAGTTTATGTAGATGATTTGTTAATCACAGGAAGTGATCCTGTACTGGTTCAGGATACAAAACAGGTGCTACACAACCACTTCAAAATAAAGGACTTGGTTGAACTGAGATATTTTCTAGGCATAGAGTTTTGTAGGTCATCATCTGGTATTGTAATGAGCCAGAGGAAATATGCATTACAGTTGATTTCTGAGGCTAGGCTTGCAGGTGCACAACCAGTGTCAACACCATTAGAATGTAATCTTAAGCTGACTCCATCTGAGTATGGCAGTAGCAGTGATGATTCTTTATTGCCAGATGTTAACCGCTATCAAAGATTAGTTGGAAAATTACTCTACTTGACTAATACAAGACCTGACATTGCCTTCACTGTTCAGACTTTAAGTCAATCCATGCAACAACCTAAACTCTCACATTGGAATGCAGCTATGAGAGTGATCAGGTACCTTAAAGGTAATCCAGGGTTGGTCTTGCATATGAGTTCTCATAGGGAATTCAGATTAGCTGGATTCTGTGATGCAGACTGGGCTGCTTGTCTCAGCACCAGGAAATCAGTTAGTGGATATTTGTTGAAATTCGGTGATTCATTGATATCTTGGAAATCCAAGAAACAGAATACTGTGTCCAGGAGCTCTGCAGAGACAAAGTATAGGAGTTTGGCTACACTCACAACAGAGGTCGTATGGGTGGCAAGTCTGTTTAAGGAGCTTGAGGTGGCCCATGCATACTCCTACATCAATATATTGTGATAGCAAGTCTCCAATACAAATTGCTGCAAATCCTGTTTTCCATGAGAGAACCAAGCATATCGAAATCGATTGCCATTTTATTCGCGAATGGATTCAGCAAGGACTCATTAAGACCATATATATCAACACTAAAGACCAGCAGACGGATTTGCTTACTAAAGAAAACATTAATTGGTTGTTCAGAGTGCCTAGCTCAAGCAGCTGTATGAAAAACTAGCTAACAGAGCTAGAAATCTACCAATGGAACTTTGGCAATTCAAAAGATGGAGAAGAAGAAGAAGAAGAATTTTATTAATGAATGTACGAGCCTCATCTATTTATTGCCCTTCATTCAATATCTATTTCACCTAAAATATCTTCCTAACCAACTTATAACAAACATCCTAGTTTCAATACATACTTTAGTCACATGTGCACAGTAGCAGGGTAATTGTCTGCTCCACTTGAAGCAGAACAATTTAAAAGGCTGCCCTCTCTCGAAGCATATTATGGTGCTGAAATAGGACATTTGTAGTCCCCATATACGGGCATTTAAGGCTGGTGATATCTATAATACAAGCCACAATGACTCATGAACCCGTCTGTGGAAGAATGAGCTAATTAGCGCATGCAAGGGAAGCAATGAATTTGCGAAGAAGCATGCAAGCATTATAAAATGGTAAGAGTTGAGCTGTGAATTCGCTCAATGCATTAGGATCAGGTGCATGGGAGTCAAAATAAGGTATCGGGATATCATGGAAATATATTTTGGCTATGTCAGATGGATTTAACACGTTGGCTCGAACTCGAGCTTGTTGGTTATGAGTAGCTCAACCAATATAGTAGACATGGAGATTGTATGATAATGAGGAGAATATGCAAGCAAGTTGAAGAAGTTGATTGAGATGGCTTTGTGCTGGCAATGGAACCATGACATTTTCTTGTGTTTTCATGATTTCAAGATTGTTGGTATGTGTTTTATGAAGTTTGTATTGAAAGTAAACTGATGAAAACTTTATTGGTTGCTAAGAAGTTTGCCTACTAGTGAGCAAACAGGGTCACAGAGATGTGATCTGCTAAGAATTAAAGGATTAGTTGGTCAGGAAATTTGTGTGGAGCATTATGCAAAATTTGTCAGGGGAGTTTCAAAAGAAGGTAATTGTCACGATCCAAGCCTAGGGCCTAGTCGTGACCGGCGAATGGGGAACCCGAAGGAACCCCAAACAAGCCTCATAGCGTATCATTATACATCCTTGGTCGCGGAAGCAATTAAAATGACCATAAGCGATAAGCATAATCAAGGGGGAAATCGGGACTAAGGGAGCAAGAGAAAAAAAAAGGAATGATACATAAATACCATAGATGAGTCAAGCTCAAGCATAATACACAACTTGTCCAACACCACCTCTAAATATGGGTACTTAGCGGGGGCCAAGACAAACTACCGGGCTCTCCCTCATAGTCAATACATAACAAAAAAGGAAAAGTCTTATACATAGCAAGAGATCATAAGCAATGTCCCCGGAATGGAGGACTCACCAATAACCTCGATAGAAAATCGTATTAGCCACGCGGAGGAGGATGGTCAAGTGGTGCTCCGGTCCCTACATGGTGACATCATGTAGGCATAGAGTATGCATTAGTACGTTTGAATGTACTAAGTATATGGGATGCAATGCAATGCAACAATAGATGGACATCATAGGCAAAATGCATAATCATACCCGATAGATAGCATATTAATGAAATGATATGTATAATGCCGCGTACATAAAAATCATATTTAGTGGGGCGTAGTACATGTGTAGCGAGTGACCATCAATATAGTATTTTCAAGGCCTACCACCCCCTTGGAGAGGCGAAAGAGGTACAAACCCCTCAATGTGGTTACCCGGGCCTACCACCCCCCGAGCTAGGGACCAAGGTACAAACCCCTCGATATGGTTATACGGGCCTACTACCCCCCGTACTAGGCAACCAAGGTACCAACCCCTCGATATGGTTACCCGGGCCTACAACCCCC
>NC_064283.1:56607485-56735997 GCF_019186545.1 Solanum stenotomum
ATATATATATATATATATCAACCTTCATAATTTGATCATGAAAGCATGAAAACCATAAACATCACATAATAATTCCATTTCATAATAATATGCAAAATAGACTATAATAGGGTGTGTAGTAGGAATTCCATACTTCAAGAGTTCATAAATAACCATAAGGACCCATAAACTTGAAGTAGAAATAGAGGATAAATGGTTGGACTTGGGAAAGGAAGGTTTCCACAATCAAACCCACATGCCTCAACTTTGGAGAATCCTTGATGAAGATTGGAATGGAGAATTGAAGCTTGAGATTGAGTCTTGAATCCGGAATTAGAGCTTGAGATGTTTGAATTTGGTTGAGGATCTTGGTGGAATTTTGGAGAGGGATTAGAGAGTGTTTTTGAAGTTAAAAAAAAATGACTAAGTATGAGACATATCCCCTTTTTATAAAAAAACGTCCCCAACCCGCCTAAAAAAATAGCTCACTGGAAATTGCAAATCTGCACAGACAGGTTTTACGAAAATGGTCATAACTCCCTTATCCTAACTCGGAATGAGGTGAAACCAAGTGCGTTGGAAAGCTAACTCAAAGAGCTTTAATTTAATAGGTTGTGGCCCTTCCAGTTCCTTGTGTGCTAAGAGATATGTCCTTTTAAAGTTGACCCTCCAAATCACATTTTTTGCGATTTTCGAATTTTGATACGGTTGCTCTACAATTCGGGTTAGACCCATCTCCCACTCAATTTGACCCCATGAATAAGAATATGAAGTCAAATTTCCGAAATCATGAACAAATTTGGAGATATATGGAAATTACAATTATAGGTGTTTTCGAAGCACATTTTCGGACATTTTTGGGGTCGTTTCAGTAATGAAAGTGAATGTTCGACATGGTGTGAGGATCAAGACCATGGACCCGAGCTTTCGCTTGTTGAATGTGAGTGAGCGATGCTTCCAACATAATGGACATGGACATGAGATGGTGAAATTATATTGGTTAAGATGGCCTGGTGCTGGAAGTGGCACCTTCACTATAGCAACTTTTCATCAGTTATTGTAGTTGGTTTTCCAACTATCCAAGAGAGACATAAATAACAGTAGTACTTAGAAAATCAAAATTTTGTATCACAACAAACATTTACTAATGTTAATGCCAGATTATCTGTTAAAAGAGAAATACATAGCAATCATCTTAGTAATAGCCCTAAAAAGTTGCATATTATGAACATTAACATCAAATCGGTGTATAAAAAGTTGCAGATTAAAGCCACAATTTTTCTTGATAGCATGTGGATACTACTTGGCAAATTAGTGTTGCACCAATTTTTCTTGATAGCTCCTACTCATTCTTCTCTTCTTCCTCTATAATAGGGTATGATAAGTTAGTGATGAGACAACACTTGATTTTACCAAAGCCTTTGTGACCCCACTTAGCACCCCAACTGTTTTGTACCAAGTAAAAGTCTTTCCCATTTTCTCTATTATATCCCACCAAAAGCAGTGCATGAAAGTCTATAGGTCGTTCAGTTGCTGCTTCTATTTCTTTTTCAATGTGTCCCTTATAAATTCCCTAGATTTTAAATAGAAAATTAGAAAACATATCAATCGATCGAAAAATTAATAGAAAAAGATGAATGTATTATAAAAAGAGAAAAACACAAACCTCTCATGAATGAGCTTGAAGGCTATGGTAAGAACGCATAAAACATGTCAAATGTTATTTTTCGATGAGGTCTTGTATTTGCTTCTTAGTCAGTCTAGCAGTTTTAACTTATTTATGTTGATCTATATTGTACCTCTTTTGCATTGTTAGACTCAGATGAAATTCGTCATCAATAATAACAATAAAAATAATACTCAAAACTAAAGTGAAAATGATGAGAAATACTTGAAAAGATGAGAACTAAGATAATTAAGATTAATCAGTTGGGGTATTGATGCAAACTGTATGTTGTGTAGTAACCATCCTGATAATTTGCAACACCGAATTCCAATAGGTGTGGTCAAGAATATTACATCGGTTGGGGTGGCAAAGGACAATACTACCATGGTCACATGAATAGAGATGGATCCAACAAATAGCAGGTCGAGATCACCTATTGAAAGCATATTTTGTGGCTGTGACATATGAACTGTGTTGTTCTGACTGGAATAAAATAGGCCAACTTAGTCAATCTGTCAACCACTACCCAAATAGAATCATACTTTCCCAATGTATTTGGAAGACCAACCACGAAATATAGCTATCATTTTCCACTTCCATTTCAAAATTGACATTCTCTGAAGCAAACCTGCAGGCCTTTGATGCTCATATTTTACTTGTTGGCAATTTGGGCACTTAGCCACAAACTCCGCTATATCTTTCTTCATGCTAGGCCACCAGTAGAGTCGCTTCAAGTCTCGGTACTACTTGGTCACACTCGAATGAATGGAATACCGCGAACCATGAGGTTCTAACAATATATTCTGAATCAAGTCGCCCACTCTAGGAACACAAATCCTTCCCTTAAAACTGAGCACTCCACCCACATCAAGAACCATATTTTGTGCCTTACCAATCACCGCCTTCTTCCTAAGCTCATTCAAATTCTCATCCTCAAACTGTTTGGCCTTGATCTCCTCAACAAAGGCGGCTCTAACCTCAATGCTAGCTAACACTCCACCTTTTTCTGAGATGCCCAACCGCATGAACTTAGACTCAAAATGTTGAATTTCCTTGGCCAAAGGTCGCTTGGTCACACCAAAGCAAGCTAGACTACCCATACTTACCATTTTTCGGCTTAGTGTATCTGCCAACACATTAGCCGTGCCCGGATGATACTGGATGGTCACATCATAATCCTTGAGTAATTTCATCCACCTTCACTGTCTCAGATTCAATTTCTTTGAGTGAATACATGTTGCAAGCTATGATGGTCAGTAAATACTTCACACGTAACACCATAAAGATAATGCCGCCGGATCTTAAGAGCAAACACTACCGCTGTCAATTCTAATTAATGTGTTGGGTAGTTTCGTTCATGAACTTTTAATTGTCGAGATACATAGGCTATGACATTCTTTTCCTGCATCAACACCGCACCCAAACCTGAATGTGAAACCTCACAATAAACAATAAAATCCTTCCCTTTCACCGATAGCACAAGAATATATATGTGATGCGGTCAGAAGAGTCATGAGCTTTTGAAAGATCTCCTCACACTTTTCAGTCAATTCAAAAGGTACCTCCGTTTTTGTCAAACTTGTAAAATGTGCGGCAATATGATAACGTTCAAATATACTTCTTGAAAAGAAATATAAATGATCGTATGCAATATATTCACCCAACTATGAGTCGGGGTCGATCCCACAGAGAATATGAAAGAATATTGTCAATAGTAAATATTTAACTCGATAGTCGTTATATAAAAATGGGGGGATTTAAATTGAAATAAAATAAAAACAATAAAAAGATAGTTTTGAACTAAGTATTTATTTATATTCAGATTATTAAAGTAACTAGGAATGTGTTCCCCATAAGCTCATAACACAGTCATCCTAATAATAGTAATTTTTTTCTAGTGTATTACATGCAAAGTGATAAGTTAGGTATCTCTAAATCCTTGGTCCGGCATCTAGAGAATTTCACCCCACACCTTGGTCCCGCTACGTGTGTATAATTTACTAACCCTTACATGTACCTCATATTAGACATCATAATCGATGTTTGGATTTGTTATTACTTCGCACCAATCGACACTAGACTATTAGATAGTATCACACTAAATCTATGTTGATAATTCTTTTCTTGTTGATTACCGCCTTGGTCTAGCAAGTAGCAACAAGGCGAGTTCTAACGTTGGCCACCGTTAAAAAGACTTCTAGACGAAAGAATTATCAATGCACGCTTCAACACTATTCACAAATTACTTAGTTATTATTCATACTTTGTTAATCGCTTATAGCTCCCAGAACCCTAGTTATGAAAGTTAGCTACTCATTATCTCAAAAACACAATCAAAATTCATTAAAATAAATATGTTTGTGTTAAACAAAAAAAGTTAAGAACAATAGCTAAACTATCTTTTATTAATCACGAATACAAATACATAATAAAGGAGAAGAAAAAATAAACCACAATTCTCTTGCTTTCACGGCGGCTCTTCCAAAGTTCCTAAGCTAGAAGAAAATTTATATTATTTCTTGTATCTTGGTTCTTGGCTTTTTTCAAATAATTATTTATATGCGCGCTATTTATAGATGTAGGAAACCCTAAATAAAATAATTGATTCCAAACAAATTAGAAAATCAAAACCCGGAAGGAATTGATTTTCGTAACTTAATTGCTGTTTCTTGAATATTTTGTTGTTGCCGCCTTCCAAATAATTAGATGGCCTTCGTTGCTAACATGTGGCAGTTATAAGCCTAATTCAAATTGAATTGGCGTTCATCTTTGCACCATATATAGAAATATATTATTTTAATAAATTTAATACATTAAGTTGTTTGTTTGATTTCCTTCTGCAACCTTTCATCTTTAATTCGTTTTAGCTCCAAACTTCTTCATTTTTCCACCAATTTAATCCTACAAATAAAATATACCATTTAACACAATTCATAAAATTCATGCTCAAAAAGGACAAATATAAATAATAAATATGAGGAAAGGAAGATTAAAAAATATGTATTTTTAGCCTCACATCAACACCCCACACTTAAACTTTTGTTCGTCCTCGAGCAAACATTAAAAGTCATCCCAAAAAATCATGCTACAAATGTCATTACTTTGGTTAATACAAACAATTAGGCCATATACCAATTTCAAAATATCAAGTACACTTCTCAATCATTATGCAAGACATCCAAATAAACAACAAACCTCTAACCTCCTAACCTCAAAGAAGGACTTTGAACTGATCAAATTTAAGTTTGTTCACCTACTCTCATCAAAGAAAGATAATAAAATCACCTATCTATCATGAAATAAGTGCCCTCACAAGAAGAAATATTCCACACACTCAAATAAAAAGATTGAATATAAATTAAGGACTTAGCATCAAAGAACACTCTCACACTCACAATGAAAATTCACATGTATGCGCAAAGAACCATATGCTTGCCCATTATGTACTTCTCCACTAATTAAGCATGATTGAATAGAATCAAATAAGACTTTAACGAGTTGTAATGTAGGCTAGGGGATGGGTAGGAAAACTATATAATAGTGACTTACACTTCCTTAAGTACTTAGCAATTTTAGACTTCATCACCCATTATTTTCTTCTTTTTATTTTCAGCTCTCTTCAACAATTATTTCACAAGTAATTCTCATCATCTCAAGAATGCTTCAATCGTTTTTTTTTTAAAAGTTTTCCTTCATAATATCCACCCTCAACTTACGTATTTTACATGCGTTAAGGTGCACGATGTCCTTGGAAGGACCAGGGCCATCATCAAGGTAACTTCTTTTTTTTTCTTTTTTTTTTCATGTCACATTCTTTCAAAGAGGGCTTTAAGCACTTTGTAGCTATCATTGATTACCTTTTCACTCAACCATCCCTTTTTCTCAAAATTGATAATTAGAATAAGTCTATGCTATAATGTTCAAGAAAGCAAGGTGCAAAAACTAGGGATTCAATAAAATAGTCAAGGGCAAAATATGGCTACCAAAAAAAAACCTACAAGCTCAAAAGGGCTAACTAGTGATAAAATATCTGAAAAGGCTAAAATTTACCAAACAAATCAAAGAAAGCCTATTATCATTTACTAAACAAAACAACACTTTTTATTTCGCTTCAATAACATGCAGGGCAAGTTCTAGACTAAGATGCAAAACATGGAATAAACAAAATCTCACCACACATGATACAAGTATCAATCAAGATGGATCAATTCCACTTCTAAGAGAGACATGATCATAACCGACTACAAAATAAAATAAGTTATATACAAAGTCACAACCATGAGCTTAGGTGTCAAAAAGTTTGCAATTTCACTAGCAATCAAGCATTCACAAGAAAGTACTACTCAAATTTAGGCCCAAATAGTAAGTATCACATAACTCAAAAGGGTCTTTTCTTTTCTCTCCAAAAAAATAAAAATAAAAATAAAATTTAAAAATAAAATTTATTCCTAAAAAATAAAAGACACTCGGTTCAAAGGGACTATCCTCAGGAAAAGAACCGAAAACAAAAGCCAAGTAACCCATCCTAAAAAAAAAGACTCAATAAAACGGTAAAAACTAAGAATTCATTCCTCCACCCCACACTTAAAAATATGTTATGTCCCTAAAGCATTAAATAAAATTTAAAACAAAGGTTAGGAAAACTCCCTGAGGCCTTTAGGCCTAGCTAGTAGTATGTTCTCTTAATTTTTATCAAGGGTTGTCACCCCACACTTTAGCTCAAACATGCTCCTTTTTTTTTGGTACTCAGACTTCCCCTAATTTGCAAAAACAAGAAAAGAAAAAAAATAAGTGATACTAATAAAATAAAATAAGAAGTTACACTACTAATTGGGTTGCCTCCCAATAAGTGCTTAATTTAACGTCGCGGCACGACACCATCAATTTTACTATGGTTCCTTCCACTTTGAAGATATGAATTGCACCCCTAATTTTACATCAAATTTTCTATTACGTTCAAGGGGTGGTGGTACAAAAATAAAGGTCCCAAGCAATAGATATCACATTATGCACTTCTTGGATCCTAAGTGAGGAATGTAATTCTCTGATATTGAAACAATAAATTCAAGAATATAGACACAATTTTCCTCCTCCATACACTCTTCTATAGGCTCAGATGGCTCGATTAATTTCTCATCATCTAAACATAATGTGGAAAAATTATTGGAATGAGGTCCAATGCGCCCTAACTTATGAATTATTTTATTATTTACACCCTCATATTTATGCATACTAGAGTTTTTAAAAATAATATTATCTACTTCATTACACAACTCTAGTGCACTCTTCTCATCAATGACAACATCAATAAAAGTATGATCAAGCAATTGACCTTCAACCTTTAGCTCTTCAAGTTGACTTATAAGTATTTTTTCTTCCTCACACATATTATTACTAAATTGTTGGGTGTCACATGATTTAATCTTTTCACTCAACTCAAAATTTACTTTCTCGAGACGCCAATAATATGTATCTTCATCAATTGTGCAATTAAATATTGATTTATAGCACAGTATCAATAAATCTTCCATGTCCCCACACAACTTATTTTGTTGAGAAAAAATTAGCTTATAAGAATTCATAATGTCAGAACTACAAAAATTGCAAGAACACTTAACACTGCATAATTTTTCAGATGACATCACAAGAAAAGTAAATTAAAACAAAAACAAAAAAAAGGACTACAAGTCAAAATAAATACTAAAGACAATTTCAAAGCCATATTCTCCGGCAGCGGCGCCATTCTTGATAACGTTCAAATATGCTTCTTGAAAATAAATATAAACGATCGTATGCAATATATTTACCCAACTATGAGTCGGGGTCGATCCCACAGAGAATATGGAAGAATATTGTCAATAGTAAATATTTAACTCGATAGTCGTTATATAAAAATGGGGGGATTTAAATTGAAATAAAATAAAAACAATAAAAAGATAGCTTTGAACTAAGTATTAATTTATATTCAGATTATTAAAAGTAACTAGGAATGTGTTCCCCATAAGCTCATAACGCAGTCATCCTAATAATAATAATCTTTTTCTAGTGTATTACATGCAAAGTGATAAGTTAGGTATCACTAAATCCTTAGTCCGGCATCTAGAGAATTTCACCCCGCACCTTGATCCCGCAACATATGTATAATTTACTAACCCTTACTTTTACCTCATATTAGACATCATAATCGTTGTTTGGCTTAGTTATTACTTCGCACCAATCAACAATAGACTATTAGATAGTATTACACTAAATCTATGTTGATAATTCTTTTCTTGTTGATTACCTCCTTGGTCCGGCAAGTAGCAACAAGGTGAGTTCTAACGTTGGTCACCATTAAAATGACTTCTAGACGAAAGAATTATCAATGCATGCTTCAACGCTATTCACGAATTACCTAGTTATTATTCATACTTTGTTAATCGCTTATGGTTACCACAACCCTAGTTATGAAAAATAGCTACTCATTATCTCAAAAACACAATCAAAATTCATTAAAATAAATATGCTTGTGTTAATAATAAAAAGTTAAGAACAATAGCTAAACTATCTTTTATTAATCACGAATACAAATACATAATAAAGGAGAAGAAAGAATAAACCACAATTCTCTGGCCTTCACGGCGGCTCTTCCAAAGTTCCTAAGCTAGAAGAAAATTTATATTGTGTCTTGTATCTTGGTTCTTGGCTTTTTTCAAATAATTATTTATATGCGCTATTTATAGATGTAGGAAACCCTAAATAAAATAATTGATTCCAAACAAATTAGGAAATCAAAACCCGGAAGGAATTGATTTCCGTAACTTATTTGTTGTTTCTCGAATATTTTGTTGCCGCTGCCTTCCAAATAATTAGATGGCCTTCGCTGCTAACACGTGGCAGTTATAAGCCTAATTCAAATTGAATTGGCGTTCATCTTTGCACCATATATAGAAATATATTATTTTAATAAATTTAATCCATTAAGTTGTCTACTTGATTTCCTTCTTCAACATTTCATCTTTAATTCGTTTTAGCTCCAAACTTCTTCATTTTCCCACCAATTTAATCCTACAAATAAAATACACCATTTAACACAATTCATAAAATTAATGCTCAAAAAGGACAAATATAACTAATAAATGTGAGGAAATAATGATTAAAAGATATGTATTTTTAGCCTCACATCACAATAGAAGCAAAGTTTTTCACAAACCAACGATAGTAACTAGCGAGCCTCACAAAACTCCTAATTTCAGTCATAGAGCTAGGTCGGACCGAATTCTTAGTTGCTTCAATCTTTTGGAGATCTACCATTACCCCTTCCTTCAAAACTACATGCCCCAAAAAGGAAACTGAAGTCAACAAAATTCACTTAGAAAATTTTGCATACAACATTTGTCTCCCAAGAACACCCATAGCTATACAAAGATGGTCGACGTGCTCTTTCTTACTCTTAGAATAACCCAGAATATCATCAATAAAGACTATCACAAACGAATCAAGAAAAGGTTTTGAACACTCCATTCATCAAACTCATGAAAGTTATATACACATTTTTCAACCCAAACGACATAATTAGGAACTCATAATGCTCGTAGTGGGTCCTAAATGTTATTTTTGATATATCCTCGAGCCTAATATTTAACTGATGGTAACCAGACCTTAAATCAATCTAGGAGAAAACGGATGCGCCCTGCAACTGATCAAAAAGATCATCTATCAGAGGCAATAGATACTTATTTCTAATGGTGACCTTATTCAGTTGACGATAGTCTATGCACATTCTCACACTACCATCATTTTTCTTAACAAACAATACAAGAGAATCCCAAGGTGTAACGACCCGAAAATGATAGAGTGAAACTAGAGCCTCACATGTGAGTTTGGAGTCGAGAACTTAATGAAATGATTATATTTGAATTTGACCCAAAAAGTTCTTAAAAATGTGCTTCGGAAGTTACCGGAAACTTGTTTAGCTCTATATAAAAAGATCCGTTTCGTTTTTCGAAAATCCGACTTCATATTCTTGTTTAGGGGGTCAAATTGAGTGGGAAATGGGTCTAACCCAAATTTTAGAGCAACCGTATCAAAATCCGAAATTTCAAAGTGAAGCCTTTTTCGAGGGTCTACTTTGGAGGGTCATATCTCCTAGCACACAAATTATTTGGGTGGCCAATAATATATCCATGGAAAGCCCTTTGAGTTAGCTACCTAACGCACTTCGTTTCATCTCATTCGGAGTTCGGACGAAGAAGTTATGCCCATTTTCGTAAAATCTGTCCGGCAGAAAAAGGCAATTTCCAGTAGCTAATTTTACTGTTCACCCGCCCCATTTTTTTTCTAAGTGTTGGACGAATTTTTTTCCAAAGGGCATATATTATTTCCTAGATACCATTAATTCAATTCCCATCCCTAAAACATTTCCCTCTCTACAATCCTCCATTAAGAAGAAGAAGAACTTGGAGCTAGGGCTTGGATTCAAGGCTTTCTTCATCAATTTTCTTGGGGAATCATAGCAAAGGTATGGTGACCCTTGATCCTTGATTATCTTTCCTTCAAGGAGTCCATTAAAAAGGGTTTCAAAAGTCTTCAAAGAACAAAATTTCTATTTTCTATTCTAGGTATGGGTTCATGGGTAAAATGTTTTCAAAGTCATTATATTGGTGAATTGAAGTTGTATTTATGATTTTAAGATGATTTTATATGAAACTTCTTCAAGAACCCATGATTTCTCTCTATTCCTAGTTTATGCCTTTATGAAGTGGGTTGCTTGATAATGAATGTATATGAATCAAACTTGTTTAAATGTCTTTAGATTGTTGGAGTATGTCATTACCCATGCTTATTTTATGGTGTATTGTTGGTATATGGATGAATTGAGGATTGTGGCCTTATGGGCAAGTTATGGATGAATTCTCTTGTGGTAAGAAAAATGGTTGGGACTTGAGTGTTGTTGATTATGGCTTTGGAGGATGGTAAGTTAGCTTAATCTCATATTATGGATAAAAATTGTTCTTGCTTGGTTTGATCCACTTATGGTGGAGGTGTTTAATTATGAAATGTATTGTGACCATGGCCTTAAAGGCATAGTATGAGAAATTGGAGTGTTATCATGACATTATATGAATGAGAATTCAATGAAGATAATGTGATCATGTTATGAACGTAAAGGTGTTGCTATTGAAAGATTATTTCTCAATTTGACACTCATGAATGTTGATGATAGAATATGAAGGATTCTTCAATATAAAGTATACCTTGAATTGGTAGGGCTTATGCATCATTTTCTTGTATAAATGATTATATTGTTGATTGTTGAATCCTCGGATCGGTAGGCTAGTGGCACCCTTCCACACGAGCTTATAATGAACCTTGGAATCGGTAGGCCTATGGCACCTTTCCATGAAGGTTAATGATGAGACTTGAACCGGTAGGCCCATGGCACCCTTTCAAGAGGAGTTAATGAGCTTTCCTAAATGAACCTTGAAACGGTAGGCTTAAAGCACCCTTTCACGTGTTAATAAATGTAATTTGGAGTTGGTAGGCCAATGGCACCTCTCATATGTGATAATGTCAATGTAACGAACTATTCTATGGGAATGTTGGCTAAGCACCGAGTGGATTTGGTTAGATGGAAACTCCCCCAATAGTTAGGCATGAGTTTCAATGATCGTCTACCTTATCCCATAAACTATGTGCCCGCATAGGTAGCTAGTGGATCCATTAAGCTATATACCGGTCTTCCTTAGGCAAGTAGACCACCTCTTTACGGTGTGGGGACTTATGACACCGGATTCCATGACAAGCTCTCATGGTCTATGTCGGTTAAACGCTTACTTCCCATCATGCGAGATTTCATTATGGTTTCTTGATAGGTTCTACAAAGTGTAGGTAGTAGTATGGGATGCTACCTATACATTGCACGAGTAGGCTTGGAGAGGGTCATAGTGAGTTTCTCTAAATCCTAATGTATGTGATACAATTGTGGCCTAAATGAGGTTATTAAAGAATGTTGGCTCTCAAATGCTTAATATGAGATGCATGCTATACTTGGGTTATATTACGAGTTATTTTCCCTTGTCATGTCTTAATTAATGATATACCTCTTATGTATGAATATGGTGCAAAGGTGAAAGAAAGGAATGATAAGTTACCTTAAGTGACCTTAATGTGGTGCCTTAGTATGGATGGTGGTATGGGACGCCATCCATACATTGCACGAGGTATAGCATAAGGGTTTCTTGAGGTGAAGGTCCAAGGTAAAGGTTTTCATGTTGAAATTGTTTAAAGGTAATATTATGACTTACTTGATGTTTATGCTTGTATTGTATGTCTTTTATGCAACTATTCATGGTACTTCAAAAAGTGGCATAATGCATGGTTTCTAACCAAAATGTCCCTTTTAAAGCATGTTTTGCATGGTCATCATACTTAGTACTTAATTGTGCTAATTCCATATTTCTCTATTTTCTATAAGTGTAAGTTCCGGCAAGTGATCACTCCTAGCTAGTTTGAAGTGTTGGATTGCTTTCCTCCAAGACTTGGTATGTCCTCATGGATTCGAGGATAAGACTTTTAAGTCCTTTTGTTCATGTAATAGACTTCTTTTGATTGTAAAGGGCCGTGTCCCTACTTATGTTTTGTGATTGTGTCTAAGATGGCCATGTGAGACTTAGACTTCCGCTGTGTGTTTTTTTTAAGTTGTTTTAATGAAGTTCAAATGTGTGGATGTAAATAAGTTTTTTTTTATTCCGCACTATTTTCATTATTGAATGCAATGAATGACTATGTGGCTCGTATAAGGCCCCTTCGGGGTCGAATACACCATGTTACGACTAGGGGGTACTCTCGGGTCGTGACACAAGGGGAAGCACTAGGGCGAATAAATCCTTTATCCAGAAGCTCTTGGATTTGAGCCTTAAGCTCTCTTAATTTTGTCGGAGCCATATGATACGGAGGAATGGAGATGGGGTGGGTACTAGGTTCCAAGTCAATGCAGAAATCTATATCTCTATCTGGAGGCATACCAGGCAAATCAGTAGGGAACACTTCTCTAAATTCGGACACCACAGGGATAAGCTCAATAAAAGGAGACTCAACCTCAATATCTCGAATATAGGCCAAATAAGCCAAATAACCCTGCTTCACTAGTTTCCTAGCTCGAATGGAGGATATGATCTTAGTTGGCTTTAGGCTTGTACACCCTTTCCCACTCTAAATTTTCCCTATCGGGGATCTCTAAAGTCACAACTTAGTGTTACAATTCAACACAACATAATAGGGGGACAACCAAGTCATGCCTAAGATTATATCAAAGTCAGTCATATCCAAAATAACCAAATCAGCCCAAGTCTGAAAGTCATAAACATAACAGGACAAGCACGATAGACATGGGTGACTATGGAGACTCTCCAACTGGGGTAGAAACATGGATGGGGGCATCAAGTATATCACAAATCATATCAAATTCTAAGGTAAATCGCACTAATTAACACATAAGAATAAGTAGAACCCGGATCAAATAACATATTAGCCATCTAATCACAGACAAAAATAGTACATGTGATCACTGCGTCAGAAGACTCTGCCTCGCTCTTGCCTGGAAAGGCATAAATCTAAGCCTTGTTATCTTGACGGCCGACTTCCCTGCCTGGCTACGCTGCACCTCTGCCTGCATTACCATTTTCCCAACCTCCACGGCCTTACTGATTTCCTCTTCACCCACTTTGTGGATGCCCTCAACCATTATTACCATTTCCCGCGGGTACCACTACTCTAGACAACTGTTGCACGGGGTCCAACAGGCATGAGTGGGGACAATCTATCCTCATATGCCAGGTTCTCCACAATTATAACAAGTACGATCAAAAGATGACCTGCTGCCCGCCGAAGGTGCGTCTCCCTGGCTATCTTGAATTAAATTCTGAGGTGGAGTTCCCGAGTAATTACTTGTAGAGGCGGGCATAACAGACTGAATTGGCCAGGCTGCAAGTGTTTGCCTACCTGAACCTTTAGAGTAGGAGCCCTGAAAGTTTCCTGAGTTCTTAGCTTTCTTAGACAATGTCTTAGCCTGACCGTCTCGCCTCACCCCCTCCACTTTCTACACAAAATATGTTACCTTATTAAAACTCTTTCCTGCAGAAGTCATGTGTATAGACAATACCTGTAACTCAGAATTCAGTCCCTTAACAAATAGACATATCCTTTCTTCCTCAGTAGTCACCAATTGCATAGCATATCTATACAAAACATGTAACTTGGACTCATAAGCAGCCGCGTACATACCACCTTGATCCAAAGCCATGAACTCATCCTTTTTTATGATCTCTCAAAGTCTAAGGCACATACTTTTTCAGAAATAGAGCATGAAACTGTGTCCAAGTGAGTGGGTGTAGAGTTGACTATCTGCATTCCACATAAGTTCTCCACCACTGCTTAGCCTCACTCTGAAGTTGGAAAGTCACAAACTCTACTCCATGTTGATGCACAATACCTAACTTATGCAGCCTCTCATAACAATCCAAAATAAATTCATAAGCGTCCTCATTCTCAGAACCAAGAAACACAAGAGGCTTTAGTTTCAAAAACTTAGTCAACATTATTTCATGCTCATTATCGGTCATCACAGGACCCAACAAAAGACGGAAAAAGGAATCAGTACCTAATGTTGCATCTTTCCTGGGACTAGTAGCAGTATGAGGGTGATTAGTTGGAGGTTGAGTAGCATGCCCTGTTGGAAGGATTGCAGGACCAATCAATCCCTTCAGAAAAGTCATGATATATTGAGCTAACACTTGGTCTAAGGGAGGGACGCTGGTATTCCCAGCCGGTGCATCCTCTTCCTGTCCAACATCCACTTCGTCTCCAATCTCCACATTCTCTTCTATCACTTCATTGTGTGTAGGATGAGCCTCATCTCTAGGAGCATTATCAACTGGTGCTCCATCGCTAGTAGGTGCTACCCTTCCTCGGCCTTTTCCCCTAATTCTTCCTCTATTCATGCCTCGGCCGTGACCTCTGACTACAGATCCCTCGACTGGTTCATTGACGGGAGCAACATGTCTGACGCCGGTGAATCTAATGTTAACCATTTGCGGACAGAATAGTCCAATTGGACCCAAGTTATAGTACGACAGGAGACAAGACAAAATAGAGAGATTTCCTAAATTCTTGTAGCCTTTCGAAGAAAAGTACAGACGTCTCTGTACCATTTTGCAAGACTCTACTAGACTCATTTTGGTACATCGAGATCAATGATCCTAGGGCTCTGATACCAACTTTGTCACGACCCAGACCATCGTGAGTGACACCCACACTAACCCTCCGGTGGGCAAACCATAACTAATAATCAACTAACCTCAAACTAAACATTTAAAGATACGGAAGCAGGTTTAAATGCAAAAAACTAAATTTTCCATAAACTTCCAAAAGTCTAACAACGACTAACAAAACAATGAGGAAAGAAAATCCCTAGAACCTCAAAGTCAATGTACCAAAACTCTAACAATAAACCAACAGTCTAAAGGAAATGGGTACAACCCAACTAAACATAAGAAAATCTAAAGTACTAGTCTAAGTCTGAATAGCCATGGACTAAACATAATGAGAACTCATGGAAGCTTGGAAGAATTGGCTCACCCTTGAATTCTAATCGATCACTGGTCTTCTAATGGAGGTCTGTCAATAGCCACCTGAAGATGTCTTGTATCAACAAAGAAAGAGCAAGTGCAGTATCAGTACACAACTACAATGTACTGATAGGATCACACAACTATCCCACTAAGTGCTATATAAGCAAGTAATTACAACATTTAAAATATGCATACACCGAACATATACAATATTAATATCATTTCAGATCAATGCACAATTCCACATTATCAATGTTCCACATATATGACAAGTCATTGGTCCTCTCACAGAACCCATACTCAAACAGTTATTGTGCCAGATTGTGACACCCGTTCCAAGTTAGTGAGCCAGTTCGTGACACCCGATCCAGAGTTTATACTGTACGTAGCAACCGATCCCAGTTAGTGTGCCAGTTTGTGACACCCGATCCATTCAATATACCATAATCATAAATCACAATGTACATTCTCAAAATCATACAATCAAGAGGTGATTCATGACATATAGTTATTCGCTCATACTCATTTACGATTAGTGTGATCAATAATGCAACATTCGCATACATACATGCAATATAATGAAGCAAGTACAAACATATATCACACACTTGAAATCACAACCATCACCTACCTCAAACAAAGCTTGAATCCCCTAAGAAACTTGATTCTTCCCTTTCTGGATTATTTCCGCTTACTCTAGGTCTACAAACAAATAATTGAATGCGAGGATCAATAATTAAGGTCTAATTTACCCGAATTACAACTAACCCAATGACCTAAGACCCGAATTATGATCTTAAGGTGCAGTTAGGATTTTTCCCACCATCCAAAACCATTCAAAATCCTCGCCCCAGTGATATCCCATCACGATTTTACGTTCTACGGATCGAAAAATGGAATCGGGGAGCGAAAACCTTACCTTTAGAACCAAACTTCGTCGAAAACTGTCAAGAACTCGTCTGGGGTCGTTTCCTAGCTCTCAAAAATGGAAATTGCAGAATAATGACGTTTTTGGGGTTTATTACCGACTTTTTTCGTGACTGTCCCGCTGTGCGACCCTCACCCCGCTACAGCGGCCCCACCCTGGCGGCACTAATCCCACCATAGCGGCTTGCACGGAGACAGAAAGTCGATTTAAGAGTTCCAAACCTCCATTTCACAATACATCTTCATTCCATAACACTCAGAAAATACCCGTTCACGCTAAGTTCGTTTTCAGGAGTTCTACTCGTTCAAATTCAATTATGTAAACTCATACGGTTTCCTTAACGTCTTAGTTATCTACTCATATGATCAAATTCACAATTAGACCTCCCGCTTGTTACCATATTTTCCTAGACCTTACTGACTCCGATTTCGTCCAAATCTAGACTAGGTTGAGAAATTTCAAGTTACTATCAAAAAGTTTTTCGGCCCAAAATTTTTCCCCGTTGGTTTTTCTATAACGATGAAAATAGGTCGTTACAGAATACTTATATAATGAATACGTAAATAAACTGTATTTTGATTATTCAGAATTGAAAATGAATACAAAATCAAATCTAAATATAAACTTTCTGGTATACAAAGTGATATTGAAAATACAAAATGAGCAAAATAAAATACAAAATTTGTTTTACTGATGCAATTAGGATTAATACATATATAACATAAATAAACTGTATTTTGGTTATTTAGAATTGAGAATGAATACAAAATCAAATATAAATGCAAAACTTGATGGTATACCATTAGGACGAATATGAAATCAAATCTAAATACAAGCTATTTGGTATACAAAGTGATATTGTAAATACAAAATAAGTAAAATAAATAAAAAGTTTGTTTTACATATTTAATTAGGATGAATACCTAAATAATGAATATGTAAATAAACTGTATTTTGGTTATTTAAAATTGAGAATGATGGACAATTAAGAACATCGATCCAACAATTGATTCATCAAGTTCCATGGATTCAAGAAGAGTCTTTTCGGAATCATCCATAGAGCGGCGGCGGAGATCTAGAACCCGACAGGAAACCGCCCGAGCCCAATAAGCAGATAAGTTGTGGAGCAGGTCTGACTCCTGATTAGATGTAAGAAATAGTAATCAAATATTATACCCCAATTTGCACGAAGAATTATCAGATGTTGAAATCGTACAAGTCGAAGAAATGTCTTAAACAAGTATATGAGATAACAATGGTGGAAACAGTAGAGAGAGTGGAGAGATTTGGGGTAAAAAACTAGAGAGAGAATATTAGAATGTGGGGTCGGAAAAATTATATGAAATAGCAAACTATTAATTCAAATTAAATGCTATAGTTATAGTTTATTTTATTTGTAATTCGCAGCAAACATCCCTTTTTTGGCCATCTAATTTGGTATACAATTAGCCATTTTATACATTTTGGTATAAAATATATAAAATGCGTTTGCGTTTGCATAAAGTGAGAGAAAATTGTATGTACAAATAAAAATACATATATTTTCGTCTTATACACTTATAATTATACAAATACGGATCTTATTATACAAATTACAATGTATAAATGAATTTATACAAAACTTAACAATTTGTGTAAAATTGGATATATCTAGCGAATTATACAAATCAAAAGCTCCATAGCAAACATAAAATTTGCTATGGAGCGCAATTATGCAAACTATAGTTATAACATACAAATATGATTTTTATGTTTGCCAGATGTGAAAGTTGCGCTTTTTTTAAAAAAACCTTTAATTGGTAGTAAAGTCAAACTAGGTAACTGATTTGAGAAATAAAAGGATAGTAAATTAATTATATTATGATACATTATATTTGCTAAAATAATGACATAATGACATTTTTAATAATTATTTTGTAATGTAGATGTTTAAGGCTTTAAGCTAATTATGTTAGGGATTTTGACTACTTTACTAATTTTCCCAATATATAATACTCCCTTCGTCCAACAATAGTTGTCCACTATACTAAAAATAATTGTCCAACAATATTTGTCCAATTTAAAAAATCAAGAGATAATTTACCTTTTGTGTCTAGTTTATTCTTACTATTAAATACTATTTATCATCTAACACATTTTTCAAAACATTAAATTTAATAAAATCAAATGATAATAAAATAGTATTACCCCTATTATTTACTATTTCTTAAATGATGTATCAAATTAATAGTGAATAACTATTATTAGATAGATGAAGTACTGCATTTTACTTTTAGTGTAATAGGGATTGGGATCCTACAAATTAATAGTCCCTAGAAACACAGAATTATTCACATCATTTTAAATGCAAACGGCTGACCTCTTTTTTAATATATTCGTTGGCTCGATAAATATTACTCATTTCAAATCACTTTACTCGTTACATTTTTGTTTACACACCTCTTTAAAAAATATTAATTAGAGCATAATTTGGCTAACCTATCCTTATTTATTTACTTCTCATTATTTAATACTCCACTTCTCTTCTTTTTTTTTTTGCATTACATTAATATTTTTTTATGTCACAATTCAGATTGTCGTGATTGACACTCACACTAACCCTTCGGTGGGAGAACCATTACTACTAACCAACTAACCCCAAAACTAAACATTTAAAGATACGAAAGCAGATTTAAATGTAGAATTAAAGTGGAGTTCCATAAGCTCCGAAAGTCTAACAAATCGATATTAAAACATTGCAGAAATATTCCCTAGAAACTGAAAGTCAAACTTTTGACAATGCTTATTGTTTTTACACACTATAAAAGGATTTCTCATTTCTCCTGACTCATAGGCAGGTTATACAGAGGCAATTTCAGAAAGTTGATCGCGTGGGATGGTTGTCGACTTGTGGTGTATTTGCACTAGGTTTCATTGCTTTTTTTTTAGCAGCAATTGGTAGATTAGCAACTTGATGTAAGGGTGCATATGAGATTTTGTACAAAAGTAAATAGGTTCTATTAATACTTTCTGCTACAGAGTGTATTCTATATATTATTGTGACAATTATATTATAAGCTCTGAGAATGGTCATGTTTGTATGTAAATAGAACAACTACGGTTAATATCTCAAAAGGTCACTCAACTTTAAGAATTTATCTAGCTAAGTCATTGAACTTTGTTTTGTATCAATAAAATCACTAAACTTAGACCTTTCTATCCATAAAATCACTCAATCAAATTTATTATTTAAAAAAATATTGACATAGCAAAATAAATTATTATTTTTATGTCATATAAACACAGACCCACAAATAAATAAAATTTTAAAAAAAACTTATTAAAAAATGTTCGGACAAACTTAATTACGAAAACAAATATTGTTCTATGATATTATTGCATAATTTATGTGTGATTTAATAAATAAATGAATAATTTTTCTTAGTGAAACATATTTTGGTATTACTGAATACGGTAATACCAAAATATTTAGTTTGTCTCCTAAATAAAAAATGAGTATAAGTATTTAAGCAAAACGACAAATTAAATCCAAAACAGGAAGAAAAACAATAAACAAATGTAAAAAAAGAACAAGTATATATTAATTAATACGTTCTTCGGCGTGTAATCTGTTTCTTGCTAAATATAATTGGTAAAGATTTTACTTTTCCTTTGTAACTCCACTGTTTGCTAACGTTGACATGCATAGATTTGTTCAAGTTCGAAAAAAATATTTTTTAAAATTGTTGATAAATAAGTTTTGAAATTTAAAATTGTGTTTGCATATACATTTTAATTTATTTTTTTAAAAAAAGTTTTGTGAGGGAAGTGAAAAGTCCTTAATGAGATTTCTTTAGTTTTATTTAATTGTGGAATTTATATTTACATGATATAAAAATAATAATTTATTTTGCCATGCTAATACTTTTTTTAATGATAAATTTGATTGAGAGATTTTATTGATAGAAAGGTCTAAGTTTAGTGATTTTAATGATATAAAACAAAGTTCAATGACTTTGTTAGATAAATTCTCAAAGTTGAGTGACCTTTTGAGATATTAACTCGAACAACTACATATCATCCATAACATATTATGTTCACCTATATTGCTCGGACTCTTCAAAAATATCAACAGATGCGTGTCGAATCCTCCAAAAATAGTGTATTTTTTGAAGGATTCGACATGAGCGTGACAACATTTTTGGAGAATCGGAACAACTTAGATGTTCACTATATTAAAGAGTATAATAACAAAAGTAAGCTCGTATTTTTGGTGAAACTCAAAGACTTAAGTTAGTATTGACGAAGATCATAAGCATCTATATTGTAAAATTAATTTTCAACCTAAAATGAAAAAAAAAGACATATATGATAGGACCGTTACCATAAAATACGGGGCCTAATCGAAATACATATATTTGTCTCGTCATAGTGAATTGAACTATTTGTCACTTGTTGAAAGAGAATATGTATATATTTTTTTTTATAAAGAAATGTCCTTGAAAGATTGATACTTTTTTATATTTAGATATAATTAAATTTTAAACTTTCCATTTCATTTTTAGTAGGATGATTTTTAAACACATCTATATGATCATAAATTTTAAATAATAATAATTTAGTTTTACTTAAATTTCGTGTCCAATAAAAAACATGTTATCGAGAAAGTAGGTAGTACTTGTAGTGGAAGATTATAATGTTATTTTATGCAACTTTTTTCTAGAAATCAAGTTGGTACACATGAATTAAATAAGGAAACTACTTGATGAACAAGGCAGTCAAATCTTTCTTTTTCTTTTTCCTTTTCCTACTTCTTTTCAGATTTCCATGTTTTCTCTCTATAAATACCCAACAAAAACATCAAAAATATAATATCAACATACAAAATCACTCAAAACAAAAGTTCATATAGCAAAGTTTTTAATATTAATGGCAGGGCTTCAATATTACTTTTTTCCTACTGATTTCTACTATCCAAGGTCACCAAAGATGTCTACTGATAATGTTGCAGTGACGGGGACGGCGATGCATGGCGGGGTTCTTGAAAATCCGGCAAAAGCAGTTGCCGTGGACCGCCGTAACATGTTGTTACAAGACAAGATTCTTAAAGTTTCAACACCATTATCAATGAAATTGGTTAGGTATCAACCAGTGTTAGTGTCAAAGAATGAAGAAACTAACTGGTGGAAGACAACAAATTACTAGAAGAGTTTTTTTGTCTGGAGTCATGTTCGATATCAGTATTAGAGCATGATTACTAGAGCTAGCTTTAATATAACCAATATTATTTATTTTTTCAATTTACATTATACATAATAATTGTGAATTTTGTATTATAACTTGCTTGAATCAAGATTTGATTGACCATTTTATTATTTGTGACGATTTAAATAGAAAAAGGTTAATTTCTTTTGAGATATCATATTCCTTGCAAGTTTGTGATGAATAATTTTGTCCCTAAAACAACGATGGATTATCATCAATAAAATAATTGACGAATTTCATATCTAATTTGTTTATTTATTAAATAGAAGGGAAAATTGTGCATTATTATAGCAAACTATTAATTTAAAATAAATGTTATAGCTACAGTTTCATTTAATTTCGATTCGCACCAAATTCTTGTCATTCGCTTCTCTCCCCTAACTCTCGCTTCTACTCTCAATTTTCTCCCTCGCCTCTCATTTTATACAAATAAAAATGTATAAATTGTGTTTATGTATGTATAAAGCGAGAGAAACTGTGTATACAAGTACAAATACATATTTCTCCATTCTATACACTTATAATTATACAAATAGAAGCCCAGCTCTCTTTTGCCTTTCTCTCTCTCTCTCTTCATACAAACACAAATTATACATTGTATTTGTATAATTTATGTTTGTATAAAGCGAGAGAGAGAGATTTGATATACAAATACAAATATTTTAACTCGATTCAATTGTATATTAACTCGATTCAATTGTATACAAATTCAAATGTTATGCAGATATACAAACACAACCATTGATACATATATATATATATATGGATATAACCGATATACATATACAATTCACTTCTCTCAACTCTCTGCCCTCTCTCGCTCGCCTCTCTCCTAATCTCGCTCGCCACTCTAGCCTAACACAAAGAACATATACATATACATGTTGAAGGAGGCTTGAAGCCTGATGGAACATGTCGAAGGAACATGTCCATTGAAGCAGCCTGACGAGTTAGAGTTAGAGTCATACTAGGACTAGACTACTAAATCCTAAGTTATGTACAACTAAGCTACTGTATATTGCAGGAGTCGACTAGGATAAGGTATTTGAGTTATAATATAATACTACTCATGTAAATAATTGTGTTGTAGTAGGTTTCCTAGAATAACTAGAATAGGACTCTTCTCCAATATAAGGAGCTTGTAACTCAATATTATAATCATCAATACAATCCTTGATTTCTCTAATCCTAGACGTGAGATTTCTACATAGTATCAGAGCAATAAAGCTTTTCCGCTCTTTAACGTATTAGATCAAAACCAAAACAACCACAAAATCGAACCGCAATGACCCCTTCTACCAACACTCTTTCAACCTCTTCACTTCATCATCTTATTTCATCCTGCTCCATCAAACTTAAGCCAACGAATTATCTTATATGGAGGACACAAATGTCTCAATTGATTCAAGTGATGAGATTAACCTACCTCATCACAGAACCACCTAAAGATACATGTTCCACTGGAAAGACTATTGAGGAAACTGTAGCATGCGAGAAGGGTGCAGAAGACAACAACATTATTGATGACTGGGAGGAGAAAAATGTGTTGCTAAGGCGTTGGATCTCATGCACCTTGACAGAAGAAAGCATGTACTTGATCGTAGGCTGCTCAACTGCCAAGGAGATGTGGAAATGCTTGGAAGAAGCTTATCTTCAAGGAACAAAAGATAAGGAGTTCCAACTCAAACAATAACTGCAAAGTGTGAAGCTAGGAACCAAAACAATTGACGAATATATTAAAGAATTCAAAGGCATATGTGATGGCCTTGCAGCAATTCACAAGCATGTAGATGAAGATAGCAAAGTGATTAATTTTGCTAGAGGTCTAGGTCTTAAGTACAAGTCCTTCAGGACTGTCATGCTAGGTAAGACACCATATCCTACTCTTAATCAATTTGTTAATGCTCTCAGGGGTTTTGATATGAGGGAGGATAAAGAAGAGGTGCCTCAACAAAATCATAACATGGCATTCTCTACCCAAAGAGGCAGGGGAAGAGGAAACTACTCTCAAAGAAGAAGAAAAAATAATTTCAATTCTAGAGGAAGAGGATTTAAGCCAGCTGGACAAGGAACAGGTTCTTATAATAGCAGAAACGGACCAGGTCCTCAAAACAGTTCTTCAAGTGGAAGTCATGAAAGGAAAAATACTAATGCGTGTCAAATCTGTGGTAGGAATAACCATACTGCTCTTAAGTGTTTTTACAGGTGGGATTACTCTTACCAAGCCGCAGATGAGTTATCACAAACATTGACGGCTACTAATCTACAAAACACTATTGATGACACATTGTATGTGGACTCAGGAGCAAGTAGCCATATGACACATAACTCAGGTATCCTAACTGATCTTAAACACTACAATGGAACAAATAAAATCATTATTGGGAATGGATCAAAGTTAGGTATAACACATGTTGGAAACATATCCGGATCAGGTCTAAAGTTAAAAGAAGTTCTTATAGTCCCTAAGATTAATAAAAATTTACTCTCAGTTAGTTAGCTTGCAAAGGATAATTGTTGCACTCTTGAATTTGATGAAAGTAACTTTGTTGTAAAACACAAGAAGACAAGGACACTGCTGGCCAAGGGACCTAAAAGGAATGGACTATATTCTTTGGAAGATAACAATCCCTATGCTTTGACTGCTGCACGTGATTGGAATACGTCGGATAACATGTGGCATACTAGATTAGGGCACCCTAGTTTGAAGTCTTTAAAAGTTTTGAATAGTAATAGTTGCATCAATATTAGTAGTTGGAATAAAATGTCTACTGTTTGTTCCAGTTGTCAGTTGGGAAAGAGTTGTAAACTTTCATTTGGTTTGAGAAATAAAATTGAGAAAGAACCTTTATTGAAAATACATTGTGACTTATGGGGACCTGCTCTTGTCGAATTTTCCCAACATATGAAATATTATATTTTTTTTGTTGATGATCACACAAGATATACATGGATTTATCCACTGAAAAAGAAAGCTGAATTCTTTGAGGTCTTTCTAAAATTCCAGAAAATGGTGGAAAAACAATTTTCTAAAGAAATTAAGATTTTTTTAATGTGATGGAGGTGGCGAATTTATCCAAACAGACTTCATTGAGCATTTGGAAGATTGTGGCATCGTGAGACATATTTCATGTCCTAACACACTTGAACAAAATGGAGTTGCAGAGAGAAAACATAGGCATTGTTGAGACTGGCTTAACTCTACTACTTCATGCTAATCTACCTTTGTTTATTTGGGTTGAGGCTTTCCTCACTGCAGTATTTCTCATCAATAGATTGCCCTCCTCAGTCCGAAAGATGATGACTCCATCTGTTAAGTTGTATGGTGAACAACCTGATTACAACAACCTAAAAGTCTTTGGGTGTAGATGTTTTCCATATATCAAGGGTAGCAACAAAGTCAGTCCAAAGACCTACCCTTGTGTGTTCATAAGGTACAACAGCTTACACAAAGGATATAGATGATATCATCCCCCTACAAGAAGGGTTTACATATTCAGACATGTTGTGTTTGATGAAAACACATTACCCTATGCGTTTCCAAAGCAATCTCAGACTAACGTTGATATCTCACTTCATCTTGCTACTTTTGTTGAATCTTTTTTCTAAATTGCAGGCACATGATAAGTCTGATTCAGGGGAAGTACAGGCTGCTAGTCCACACATTACTAGTGATAATGCTGCTACAACTCATATACTCTTTGATGATGAGAGTACTATTGACCTCTCAGGCATAGGATCAGATGTTGAGGAACAGGTTGAAGATGATGATTCACACAGTAATATTGAAACTCCAACTGCAGATTTTGGATCTGCTAGTAGCAGTGAGGAACAGGTTGCACTTATAGGTCCAGCCAATGAGCATCATCAAACAACTACTTTCGTTGATGTACCAGTTGATCATCAATCTGACAATGCTACACTCCAGTCAACTACTTTGGTTGATGTACCAGTTGAGGTACTTCCTGCACCACAACGGCATCATATGATCACTAGGCACAAGGCGAAGGAACAACACTTGTCACTTGTTTCTCGCAGTAGCACAAAATTTTTTAGAGAACCAAGTACTACTAAGGAAGCACTAAGGTCACCTCATTGGCTTGCAACAATGTAGGAAGAAATTGATGTTTTGCATACTAACAAGACACATGGATTTTGGTGCTCAAATCTCCTTGTATAAATTTGATTGTCTCAAAATGGGTGTTCAAGACAAAGTTAAAAGCTGATGGGATGGTAGATAGATACAAGGCCAGACTTGTGGCAAGGGGATTCTCGCAGCTTGAAGGGATAGATTTAGAAGAAACATTTAGTCCTGTGGTTATAGCCACAACTATTAGGGTGGTTCTATCCATTGCTGTCAGTTCAAGTGGGAAGTTAGACAACTAGATGTCAAAAATGTCTTTCTCCATGGCTTCCTACAAGAGGAGGTGTACATGAGTCAACCTCCTGGTTTTGTTGATCCCCAATATCCTCAGCATGTGTGTCTACTTAAAAAGACATTGTATGGTCTTAAACAAGCACCAAGATCCTGCTTTGATAGGTTTAGCATGCATCTCTTATACCTTGGTTTCATTTGTAGTAAGGTTAACCCTTCCTTGTTTATTTTGCAAACTCACAAAGGCAAAATATTTTTCTTGTTATATGTGGATGATATTATTGTCACAGGAAGTAATCTATCTCATGTCTCAGCGTTGGTTCTCCAACTTGGGAAGGAGTTTGCTATGAAAGATCTTGGCCCTTTACATTTTTTTCTAGGAGTTGAGGTGAAGTATTTCGAAGGAGGAATTCACTTGAATCAAAGCAAGTATGTTGCTGAGTTGCTGGCCAAGACAGAGATGACTTTGTCCAAGGTTGTAGCCACTCCTTTGGCTCAGGAGCATGGTTTGCATGAAGCTGTGAGAAGTCTTGTAGATGCCTCCTTGTACAGAATGATAGCAGAGAGCCTTCAGTATTTGACCCTCACAAGGCCTGATATCACTCATGCTGTGAATTTAGCAAGCCAGTTTATGCAAAACCCAAACACTAAACATCTTCAAGGGGTAAAAAGGACTCTCAGGTACATCAAAGGTACTCTACACTTTGGACTCAGAATTATTTCACAGTCTCCATGTAGGTTGTATGGCTACTCAGATGCTGATTGGGGTGGTTGTACCACCACTATAAGATCAACTATAGGCTATAGCATCTACCTAGGTGCAAATTGTATCTCTTGGACCTCCAAGAAATAGACTACAGTAGCCCGATCGAGTGCTGAAGCTGAGTATAGAGCACTAGCCTCCACTGCTGCAGAAATGACTTGGATTTTGTATCTTCTTCATGACCTTGGAGTGTTCCTTCGATTTGTTCCTACGTTGTACTGTGATAACATGAGTGCCTTGTACATGACGGTTAATCTAGTTATGCATGCTCAAACCAAACATGTTGAAATGGACTATCATTTGGTTCATGAAAAAATGGCTAGGGGACAACTTCTTACTCAGTTTGTGACGTCTAAGGATCAGCTAGGCTGATATTCATACCAAAGCCTTAACAAAATAGGTTTTCTCTGGTTTTCGCAGCAAGCTAGGACTTACAGTTCCTCCACTCACACTAGCTTGTGGGGAAGTGTTGAAGGAAGCTTGAAGACTGACGGAACATGTCGAAGGAACAGGTCCATCGAAGCAGGCTGACGAGTTAGAGTCATACTAGACGGACTAGACTACTAAATCCTAAGTTATGTACAACTAAGCTACTGTATATTGCAGGAGTTGACTAGGATAAGGTATTTGAGTTATAATACAATACTACTCATGTAAATAATTGTGTTGTAGTAGGTTTCCTAGTATAAGTAGAATAGGACTCTTCTCCTATATATAAGGAGATTGTAACTCAATATTATAATCATCAATACAATCCTTGATTTCTCTAATCCTAGACGTGATATTTCTACAATACAAACGCAATTTTCATAGACACAGACGTCTGATTTATACAAATCACTGCGATTTATACAAAACATAATTTAGCTATGGAGCACAAATAACAAAACTATAGCTATAGAGCGCTAATTATCTTTGTTATTCCTATCTTATTATTATTTTAATACATATGAATCATGCATGTTACCTTTTTCCCTTGATGAAGTAAATATAATTAAAAGCCATGATTAATAACACACACTACAATAAAAGATGAGAAAGTAGATCAAGCCTAATAATAATTTCATGAAAAGAATTGTTGTAGCACGTTATAACTAGCTATGGCCAATCTTGATTAAGCACGTTCACCTTTAGCTTAGAAAAAATATATATATCTTTTGTTTGTCAACATATATTTTAAGCAAAAAATAGTTCACATAAAGTTACGAACATTTATTTTTGAGTTCGTTGAGGAAGTTTCTATAGAAAAACATGGTACACAAGAACAGAAACTACGTGATGGACACGTATTTATTTAACTAATTAGAAACTCCTACTTTAATTTTACTAGAAATTGGTCATATATATTTAATATAATACAGCAATATAAATACAATTCGATTCGATTTTGAATCACATTACCATATCATACGTAATAAAATCAGTACAATTTGATTTGTCTCTTTTACGATTCAAAAGCTGATTACAATTCAGTCTTAAATCATCCTAATTCTCTTACTAATTGCAATTTGCATAAATGATTTCTCTCTCTCTAGTTATTTTTTAACGAATAATATTATGCCTTCAGATATATTTTACTTTTAAAAATATTTAAAACAAGATAAAGTTAAATACACGCAAAAAGACAACAAATTTAATGGGAAAGGAAATTCTTAACAAAACAAATCTATGCTCCATATTTATCGGTTTTATCTATTTCACTATATTTGTTACATTGTATATAGCATGGTTTTCACTTTCAGTAATGGAGTGAATGATACATCTAGTCCAGGGGCTGAGCTACGTAAGGGTCGTGTCAGGATGTTTAGTTGGACATCGTTCATCGAATAGGTCAAATCTTTTTTATATTGATATATATATATATATATATTATTTTGGAGACCCGCAAAATCAATGAAGACTCATAACGTAGTGGCAAGGAAGTGCACAATATTGAATCCGTATGACTATATTTAAAATCTGTAAGGTTTTAAAAACGCACAACTCTAATGTGAATTCAGCAATAGAGTTGAAGTTGCGAAAAATCTAAAATTTGCCACCAAGCTATTAGAGTTGTGCATTTTAAAAACCTTACATATTTTAAACCTTAGCAAATATTAGATTTTTTTAAAAGTAACCTAGGTAGGGGTGTACAAAACCGAATCGGAAATCAAATCAAATCGCAAATTGAGTCAAACTGGAAAAAAAATTCGACTAATGATTTGGTTTGACTTGGTTTGGTATTGGAAAAAAAACTCGACTATATTTGGGTTGGTTTGGTTTTAACTAAAAAAAAGTCAACCCGAGACCAAACCAACCCGGTATTATATATATAATTTATAAAATTTATTTTAAAAACAAAAGAATTTACTTTGATGTAATTTCTAAATATTACTTATACGTTTTCATAATTTTTATCTTTTAACATATTTTTTCAAGTTTTTTGAGACTTAAAATTTTGAATGGTACAATAAATTTTATAGTTCATAGATATTAGTAACTCTAATAAAGCTCAATTCGAAATCAAATCAATACGATGCTAACAAAATAAATTAATTCAACACTAATAATGAAAATAATGTTGAATATTTGTTCTTTAGTTTTACATTGGTTTTGACATTTAAAATACATAATCTAATTTAATTTTCTTTAACATTTAATCATGTAACTAATACTTATTAGACTTATTTTAGCATGATTTGGTACTTTTAAATTATGATCATTTTCATTATGACTTTGCAATATTTATTTTATATGATGATTTCATTATTATTTTTTATTAAATATTTTAGTGTCATCACTCATCTCATATTTTGTGTTATTTTCTTAAGAAACACCTTAGATAGTTGTATTTTGGTTGGACTAAAGAAATATTTGGAGCACAAGTTAATTATATGTTTGTATGCATACTTTACCGGAAAAATCCAAAAACCAAAAAAAAATCCTAGGTTTATTAGTTTGGTTTGATTTAAAAATTTAAAAATTTGACACAATAGTTTGGTTTGGTATTTGAAAAGCCCGAACCACCCCGAGGTTGAAGAACCCAATAAAAACTTGAATTTTATTAGTTTGATTTGGTTTATAAATTTAAAATTTGTACACAAATAGTTTGATTTGATATTTGAAAACCTCGGCCATATACAACCCTAAACCTAGGGATTCGATATTTCATGTCATGCATAATCTTGTTAAGTCAAAACTTGTTTTGTGAAAAATTTAAAATTTGAAGTTGCAAATTTTATAAAAATAAATAAATATTCATTTTAAGTCAATTGAATCTCAAATCCTTAAGCCTACTTATTACTTGTCTGATTGCCATTGGTGCTACAAAACACAACTTCAACATTCATTTTATAAAAATATTGCAGAAGTAAAATGTGCACAGCTTATTGTATCAATCAATTGAGTAAGTCTTAGGATAAATATAATCGGATGAAAATAACACTTTACTTATGTTATTGTGTCTATCCTAGTCAACTCAAATACATTGGATAAATTTATATTTATCTTTTTTCTATCAATGTTTCAATTGACTGACTCTTACCATCTATTACTTTCTTGTTTAAAATTTACGATATTTATATGAAACCGACTTCTAAAGAAATTGAAAAAGAAAAGAAGAAGATTGAGAAATGGAAATCTATAGGAACTGATGCCACACTTTGGTGAAAACAAAAATGGAGAAGCATTTTATATCATACAAAATAGTTGAGGAAATGAGTGAGGATACAAAGAATTGGAAAAAATTCAAACAGTCTTACTCTTACCTATAATTTATCATATCCTCGTCCTAAATTTTATGCATATATTTATGTGTGTGAGGAAACTTAAATTTTCTGTCAGATACTAGCTATGACACCCCAAGGAATTAAATTGCTTCATGCATTCAATCCAAAATATTGTTGTAATCCTAGAATACAGATCATCGGATGAAAACATATTGTTGAGTTGAGAGGTGAGAAAGTATTTCTAAAGTTTAAATGATTTCACTTCTTTATTTTTTTACATTCAGTTGAGTATATATTTATATCTATTGCAGTTTTTTCATTTCGTCATTTCGCTTTGGCTATATTACATACTCGTACATTCAATGTACAGATGTCATTTGACATGCATCTTTTTATGATACAAATACAGGTGTTCAGGATTATTAACAGGCGCTTCGTTGAGATCACTTTGCACTTTCCATTTGAGAGTTTTGGTGAGTCCTCCTTGCATTTCGGAGTGCCCCATTTTTTCATTTCAGTATTTACTTTGGGGCATCAAGGGTCTTGTCCCGACGCCCATGTTGAACTTAGAGGATAGCTATAGTCAAATTGTTTTCAGAAATTCTTTCTTGAAATTGTTTAACGAATATTATGTTTTGCTTAAATGAGTATTTGAGACAGTTAAGTTATATTTTTCTCTTTAAAGCTTTTAATATTGCTTGAGTCAAATCTTCTACTAAGTAGTCAGTCAAATCGAGGGTTCACTTGAGAGCAAGCAATGATTCTCGAGTGCCGGGTGTAGGCTCAGGGTGTAGGCTCGGGGCGTGACAATATTATTATTTGTGCCAATAATTTTGCAAACTCCAAATTGCGAGAGGACAATAGGCACACATGAGACCATTTAGAAGAAGAAACTATTAGGACCATGAAGTATCTAAACAACCCATTAGGTGGGTGAATAGGTCCAAAAATATACCCATGTTTACGTTCCAAGAACGTTGGGGACTCAATCTCAACTTTCGTTGATGATAGTCTCATAATTAACTTGCCTTGATAACAAGCAATACAAGAAAATTCACCATTTAAAAGAATCTTTAGGTTCTTTAATGGATGTCCATTTAAATTTTCTATAATTCATCTCATTATTATACGCTTAAGATGTCCCAGACGATCTGAGTATTGGAGTTAGTAAACTTCTTATTTACTATAGAATGTGTCTCATCAATTGTACTAATTCTTATCCAATACAAGACAAAATATAAAGTAGAGAACTTTTCTATAACACATGTCTGCCCAGAGATATTTTTGGTGATACCACATTTACGACAAAGGCCGCGACCTTTTCCACACCTAGCATGGTGGACATACACCTCATTCACTTCAAAGAATGGATCTGCATTTTTAGCATTTATCAAAAGTTGTCATTCTTCATGAATGGAACACAATCATGTGAGCATATCAAATTATGATAGTTTTAGTATCTCATTTTATGTTCATGTGCATTATTCAATTACTTGTCTTTTTTTTTCCAAACATATTATGCACTGCTGGCACATTCACTTTCAAGAATAGAGCAATTTCAATGGAATAGGTTTCATGATTAATTTCATCAAAAGCACACTATTTACTTTAATAGTCAATATTTATATTTCTATTATATAGAAACATGAAGTGTAGGACGACCACAACATAATATTATTGTACATTGTGCAGCAAAAGTTGTACCATTTACAAATATGTTTCTTAATTACATCAAATTCTTTTACTGCTTGTTTTTTAATAAAAAAGGCTGCCAATTTATCATCAACTATAGTACAAGGGCCTATCCATTAAATTTTCTCTTGCAAAATGTATGTGCAATAGAGGAAACAAATGTATCTTTTTACTTCATAACTCTCTAATATCCATGTTCGCAATCTGCTCATTTGAATCTTTGAAGGTACTTCAAAACTCCTCTTCAAAAGATTTGGTTTGTGGAATAGCAAACATTGGCTACTGCGATGGAGGGTATATCTTCAGCTCATTTGTATTGATCAATCAAGATGTATTTGAAGATTCAAATAATCTATATTTTTTTCGGGTATTATATTTATATAGAAGACTTTTTGTTAGGTTTTATTTGTCACGTCACAAATCAAGCCTTCCTAATGTTGTTCATACATCAATGTGAAGATTGTTGTGCGAGATGAATTTAGATGAGAGTGTAACTTATGACCATGGTCCCAACAACCTCCGAGTTGTTTGTCTCAAGCACCATGATTTTCAAAATCATTTTCATATTACTGATTACAATTTATAGTGCAACAATTTGGAAGGAGCTATCACAAGTGTTGGGCCCATGGTCATCTTTTATCTCAATTTTGTCCTAATCACCTTCGGGTTCTCTTCATATTTTCTAATTTCATAGCTTAAATTCGTGTCACTTTTCTCATCACCCAACTTATACTTTTTGCTGTCTTTTGAATTTAAATGTGTAGGATGTCAATTAATTTTTCTGTAAGAATTCCACAGAAATTGAAGAAGCCACTATTGTCCAGATAGCTAAATTACAATAGTATTTCTGTTTACACTTGACTTTCTTTATGAAACTATCATCGTTGTATATTTTTTTTGGCTTCTAATCCATCTCACATGGTTACCTCTCTCATATATCAACCAATATTTACTAAGAAGTACCTTCTTTTGTAAAAAAAAAAAAAATAAATTCTTTTGAATGTATCTATGGTAGGTTCTTTTATTTTTTATTTTTTTGAAAATGGTAATGGTGTATTCTTTAGCATTAAGGAGATGATGGTGACCTGCAAACAGAGGGGAACAAAAGAAGAGGGAAAAAAAATACTTACAAGGGTCCTAATAATTCTACAAACTATTCTATATCCTCTAAACCTTTCTCTTTACACCAAAAATAAAAGGATGCAATACAATCCCATCTAACCTTCTGAATGGAATTGGACCTATCTTCAAAATTTCTACTATTTCTTTCTTTCCATATTGTCCACCAAATGCAATATGGAATTATCCTCCACCATGCCTTTTGACTCTTGGTCCCCCCTCTTCTTATCGAACAACTCAACAAATCTGCGGTATGCTCGGGCATGGTCCAGTTTATTTTTGTGAGACTAAGGAAGATGGCCCAAATTTGTGTTGTAAAGTTGCAATGCAAGAATAGATGTTGGTTGGTCTCTGCTGCGTTCCCGCATAATGAACACCAAGATACTATAATCTTTCCTTTTCTCCTCAGCACTTCATGTGTCAGGCAAGCCCTTCTAGCAACCAACCATGAAAGCATTTTATCTTAGTTGGTGCTAAGGTTCTCCATACCTTTCTCCACAAACTCTTCTTAGAGTTGTGTTGCTGTGGACTTTCCATTTTGTATGCTCTGCTAACCATGAAAGCCTCATCTTTACTATGTTCCATCTCAAAGAATCAGGAGCATTGGTGATGCCAGGGAATTTTTCTAATAGCTCTTTTATTAATAATACTTTATTCATGTATTTTTCATAGAGTTTATCCATAATTTTTTTTTATTGATATTGACTTATGAAATAATTCTTTTATATCGATATTGACTTATCAAATATATTTTTCATGTTGATATTGACTTCTCAAATATATTTTTCTTTGATTCTTATGTGTTAGAAAACAAAGGAGAATCTTGTGTTGGCCTTGGGATCAGACAACTCAAATATGCATGCAAGATATTGGCTTTCAAACTTCATTTCAAGTACTATGTCCCTGGGGCATACAAAGCTAGGTAAGTTTTAGTCTATTTTATAAAGATTTGGCATCTGCAAATGCGGACACTTATCATCATTCATATGCTATTATAATAAGTTTCAAGCTTTTCCTTTTTATATTGTTGAAATTATCATGTGTATGGTTGAGGTTTTTAAAAGTTTCATAACTGAATAAACCATTTTCTAGCTATTAAAAGTAATTGATTTTCAGTTTGTTTGATCACTACTTACATGATATGTATGTATCTAATTACTTCTTGATTCCTGATGAGGGAGTTAATTATCTCCACACTTTTTCATGGAGTAACTAAACTGAAATTAAGCAATACTTTCAGCACTTCTTCATGAATTACATTGTTAAAACTTATACATCTACTATTCCTTCCTTTTTTTAGTGACAGAGAGGATGCTTTGTTGGTGGAAGCTGCCGCAATGAAGCTCAATTTGAATTAGGTTGTCATTTAAGCATTGAAGTGTGATTTTCTTTAAGTAATTTTCTTAAGAAGAATGGCTATCCTATACCACCTAATATTCATGCTTTAATTTGATCTTTCTTTTTCGCAATTCTGTAGCATTTCTAGCAGTTGAGATTGGATTCTAGCAGTTAAGATTGAGCTAGGTAAGTGATCATAAATCCCCATGTGTATGATATTTTTTTCATTAGTGTTTCGTTTTTAAATTTTTTGTTGCTTCTTCCTTCTTATGTAGTTTTGGAGAACCATGATTAAAATTATGATTTATATTTTCACTTGCATTTGTTTTTTTTATATCTGTTGCTTGATTGGCTATTGAATGGATTACTACTATTATGTATGCTTTTGGCTAATATGCCTTCTTTTCATTGTAGTTGTGGTCAATTTTAGAGGTAAAAGAGAAACAAGGAGGGACTTTATTCTGTACTCTGTCCGTTTATTATTTAACTCTGGAAACCAATTCAATGGTATTGAAAAAGAAGTGCTACAAAACCCTCTGTCTCAGTGGTTTAATTGTATCAGTTAGCATTATAAATCTTGAATAAAGGTATTTGTTACTATCGATAGCTTCGTGATCAGCTGGTATTTTCTTCTTGAGTAGATCTATTTAGTTTATATAGTTGTATTGTTTGAATTCTGAAGATTCTCATCTTTGTATTTGTGTTTTCAATTCAATTACCACTACATTTTTTATGTTCATGGCTTCACCTAGCTTGAGAAGAAGTCTTCATAGTTTTTGTTGGATATCTCTACATAGTTTGTGACCATGAATAATCCCATAGAGCTGAAGGTTATTAATATATTTTCTGCTCAACCTTTTTCTAAAAATATCATCAAAATTTTGATGTTCATAGGACACTCAGTAATTAATAAATAGTGTCTTATTTAAACATTTTATGATTACAGCTCTGTAGATTGGATCAAAACATGGAGAGCGAAGAAAGGAAGGAATCCTCTTTGAAGTCCTATGTATTGTTCTTCTCTTGGAGTGTCGTTCTTTGCGGACAAAATTATCTTGGGGTTATAATTCTAGGACTAATTTATTCTTGCTCCCAGGTGAGATAAAATAACACTTGTAAGTTTTAGTATAAATTTATCCTGAAATGAGTTGCATCCTCAACCAAAGAAAGTATAAATTTAATTCTAAACTTAATCCTAAGATATCCGACCTTATTTCATGAATCAAATGACCCCTTTGTATTTGGAAGTGGAAAGAGAATTGTTCAGTAGAATATGGTGCATTACAGATGTTACATACTTTCTAAATTCTTAGAACTAAGTTGTTGCTAGACGATGTTGTTGGTTCCGTTTTGTTTAGCGATTGTTGCAATATGTATTGACCACATATTGAACTTATTGTAATTTACTTATCAAAGTATCGTATTTATGGTAACATGTAAAGGAGCTTTCTGAAAGTTAAATGCATATAGTTGATCCGGTAAATTTATGTGATGACATTGACATCCTAATGTGTAGAGTGTATTATATACACATTTCTTTTGCGCTGATTTTACATTTTCATGAGTGAATGTTTTACTGGTTTGCAGACCCAAATGATGCCGTGTGTTTTTCTCAAATACCAAGCTTGGGAGAAATCGAGAATGATATTTATACTGCTTTATTGTTACTTGGATGTTTTATTAAAATATACATGAAACTTCGTTTTGCTATTTTATTATTATGATATAAGTTCATGCTGATTTAAAAATATGTCTCTATCTCTTGCTTTAGCGTACATTGATGTGCTATGTTATCTTGCATGCATGTATGTTGTCTCTAATTTAATCAAGAGAACACAAATGATTAAAAAAAAATTGTGAGGTTGCAAACAAGATCAATCTAAAGTGTACTGCATGCATTCCAAGTTGTTGGGTCCGTGCTAAGCAAACAAGATCAATCTAAGGTGTACTGCCTTTCAATCACACTGCGCACAGTTCAACTTTAGAATCCGAAATATGGTCAGTTTTGATGAACAACTTAATCTTACTTTCAAGTCAAATGCCTAATGGTAACAAATACTCTATAAGTGTCTTGTAGTATTTAATTACGAGAGAATCTGTATTATTTTGTGTTCTAGCAAAGTATTTAGTCCCTTCTCTTCCAAAGTAGGTCCTTTCATGAGTTTATAAAAGTGCTATGTGTATACAAAACCCAATTGGAAAATGGAACCCCAAAAAGGTTAGTCGGCTTTCCTCAAATCCCCAGATGAAGCGCCTTCACTACATCCACTTCCAATAGACCAGCTAAAATCATCATTGCACCCAAGTTCGGAGTGAATTCACTTAGCTCTCATTGACATTATAGCACTGTGTTATAGTCCTTGAGGTGGGTAGTGCTACACTCTATCCTCTTCAAATCACATTTATGAAATTATATATATATATATATGTTATTGATGTTGCATATATTACTCAAAATTAGTGAAACATGATTGGAGTGAATATTTAACTTATAAATATTGTTTTCATGTGCTAAGGTACCAATCAACCTCATATAATCCATCAGTTTATACAACGAATTATCAAGTTAATATTTTCAACTTGGTTGTAGATATACACCTTAAAACACTTGTGCCAAATAGAAAAGATGTCTTAAAATTCAACATGTTGGCCCGTGTTAGCACGGGCAATACTTATCTAGTATCATCAATATAGCACATTGATACTTAAATCTAATGTCTTATCCATATAAAAGTATCTAGGGCCATAAATTGATGGGCCTTGAATCCAGTATCTTTTATCACGGTGCATCAAGACTTAAACATGATGTTTTACCCTCTTGGTGTGATTTGACATGAATGCGTCGTCTTATCCTTTTGATGCAATATGATTTTAATCTATCGTCTTATTCTTAACCAATTATATAATAGGTCAACATATAATGAGGTTCATTCTTGAACCTTATCTTTAAAATAAAAAAAAATAAAAATCATTCTTGAACCTTCTAGGAGATAGAGCCAAACAACCTTTATCACTGAGATAATATTAACAAAACAAGCATACAAATAATATTGAAATTTTCCATAATTTAATCAGAAACTTTGAATACAACAATATAATATTGTATTTATGACTTAACAATAATAAAATATTACATAACTATAAATAAGTATTTGTGAATTTTGATCAATGACCACAAAATTCTCAAGACCACATTAAATATTTCAAAGTAACCAAAAATTTCTTATTTCTAAAGATTTAAAAGTGAGCCTATAAACATTATGAAAAAAATTGACACTATATTGGAAGCCGTGATTATTTGGTAGCAAAGCTCTTGAAAATTTTGTATAATCAATTTAAGCTTTTCATAGTTGTTAAAGTCGACAACAATACTAATACATAAAACCAATGGAAAAGAACAATACTTGAAACATGTTTCCTGGAATGTTAAATAGGGGATCAAAAATATGGGGCGGCATTACATTATTGCCCAATTACTCAATTAATTAGAGCATCGTGTGAATTTCAACTTCAATCAAAAATCAAACTCGTGTTATGAAACTATATAAAACAAGAATAAGAATAAAGTAGGGAGAAGAGAGAACACTTTTGTATTATTTTTTATTATTACTATTAATAGCATTCTTGATCTTGTATTAGATTACTTAACTAAAGGTTGTTGTTGGACATTCTCCCCAACCAGAGCAATAACAATGGTTTATGCGATTAAAAGAGGAGGAAAAATTATCTTAATGCCAAAACTGTAGCTAATTGATTACATGTTTGAGCATTATCGAATGTCTAATGTGGAGTCCAAGTTAGAGAAGAACGAGTGCTTCGAATTATTCCGTAGAATGACTTTCTTACTTTCAAATGTGTTGAGGAACATTGGCTTAGTTGAAGTAGAATATCACTACATCATGCAAAAAAGTAAATGCAAACCTGCAAATATGTCGTACATGTAATTGTTTAATCTCAAAAAAAGAATTGTATTTATGGTCTATCTTTTAGTTGTTGTTTCTTACTGTTAGTTATTAAGATTTTATTGAAAAAAAATATGATGTAACTAAATGTAAAATATTTGGTGAGTTTTGACTTGTGTAGTAGTCTTAGGCTTTGTATCAAGTTTATTGTTAGTTCTTAAGATTTTATTGGGAAAAAATATGGTGTAATTAAATGTAAAAAATTTGGTGAGTTTTGACTTGTGTAGTATTCTTTGGCTTTGTATCAAGCTTATTTTACCACTACTCTGAACTTCTTGTTAAAGATGTAAATGTATTTTAATTTCAATATTTTAACATCTAATGCCAGAGATTTTTCTTCTCAAACATAAGTTGTGTCTTGTATTTAATTCAAGATATTAAAATTTAAATTTGGTTATTTTATCAACATTTTTCTTACAATTCAAGTGGGATCGAATCGGATTTATTACAAACAACAATTTAAAATATTAAATAAAGATAAAAATATCACTTTTAATATATTAAAATGGCAGAATGGCTTGAGAGGCCCTTGTACTACTTGACTCGATTTGTAAGTTGGATCCCTGTACTTACGACTTTGCCAACTTATACCCTTAAACTCATTCAAACACAATATTTTAGACCCCTTTCTCATTTGATGGGTGTGCGTGTATTACACTCATTTTACACATGAAATATTACATCATTTTTTAATGACACATCTTTATTATTATTTTAATGACACATCAGAAATTAAATATTAAAAAATAAATAATATTTAAAAAAATGCAATTTTCTCTCACTGTACCATTTCATTCCCTTCCCACTTCATCTTCTTTGTTCCCACCTTCTACCATTTTCATCCCAAAAAAAAAATCACCATTTTCATTTTTCTTCATAGTTCACACTCAAAAAATTCTTCAATCACAAAATGTGATAGACTATAATTAGTTCTTGCACATGCTTTATGATTCTATTTATTTTGATTTGATAAAAAGAGATATTAAGAAAACTTTAAATTGAAAAAAATATATTTATATGTAAATTCAAGTAGTAGATCTTAAAGAATTAAGTTTATAAAAATGATGAATGGTATATTTTCTTGCAAAAAACACTTTTTTCAATTTTTTATTTGATGATTTTATTGTGACAATGTGTACGTCAAAGAAGAAGAAGAGAAAAGGAGTAGGGGGAGGGGGGGGGGGGGGGGGGGGGGGGGGGGNNNTGAAGAAGAAGAGGAGGAGAAAATGAGTAGGGGCAGGGGAGGATGGGGGGTGGGGGCTGAGGTTGAGAAGAAGAAGAGAAAAAGGGTGGGGTGGGGATAAAGAAGAAGATAGAAGGGGTGGGGGTGGGGCGAGGTGGGCTGGAGTGAAGAAGAATGAGGTTTTTAGTATTTTTTTTTAAAAAAAAAAAATTATTATTGTTTTGTCTTATAATTTTGATAATTTTAAATTAAAAATATTGTATTTACTTGCTTCAAAATGTGTGGTGTCACATATTTGTCCAACTAAGTCATTTCAGTGCCACATAAGCTTGGTTAATGGTCAAAGGGGTTTAAAAAAATAGAGTTTCATTGAGTATAAGGGTTCATTTGGCAAAGTGATGAGTAGAAGGGTTCAACTGATAAACGTAGCCAAGTACAGGGGCCTCTCAGGTCATTCCGCGTATTAAAATTGATATTCTATGCAAAAATTTATTTTCAGTCTAATTTTTTTATTATACTTACCTTAATTTAAGAATACTAAAAGAAAATAAATAAAAAATATGATTTCTAAAGCGAATCAGAGGTAATTATTTTATCACTTTATAAATAGTATAATTAAGGAAACTGTGGTAGGTCTGTATTTATTTAATGCCTATTATTCATGTATTATCATTATTAATATTATTCTAATTATATCGCGTATATGTGATAACTTACCCTATCACTATGGTATAAATACCTCCAACCAAACACATGATATAATAATCCTACATTTTATTTCGGAACGTACTATTATACCTTATACCTCACACTAAACAACTCTTAAGCGTAGCTTTTCAAAAAGTGTTTTGTTATTGGGTGAGGGGGATAACTTGTTTTTAGCTTCCGAAAAACAACTTATATTACTTAATAGAAAACCTTATTTTCTCTTTGTCAAACACCTTGCTATTCTAAAAAATAAGCACTTTTTGAAAAAAAAAATTAATAATAATCACTTTTGACTTTCCAAAAACTTATCAGAGGTAAATATTTATAAGATATTCTATACGATTACCGCTCTCTTTGTCCCATTTTATATGGTATCATTTGAATTTCAAAAGTTAAACAATTTCAATTTGATAGTGAATGTGGGCATGAAATCTTCAATATTTTCTGAAAGAAAATTAATACATTTAAAAACTACGTAAAAAGATAGTATATGTCATAATAATTGATAATTCAAATTTATTTTCTCATTATCTAAATCTCTTTAATAAAAATACAACAATTCATCGTAACTAAACTTTTTCTTTTTTCCCTAGAAAATATTTTGTACTATTACGGTATTCGGAAGCTGAAAAAAATGGTATGTGTTTTGTAGTAAGCAAAGAGAGTATCTTCTACACCATTGTTGTAAGTTTTCTCTCTAGGTAGCAAAGAAAATAGTCATAATAGTGTTCTACAGTACGAGTTCATATGTGTCTATGAAAATTAGTTTGTATATTGACTTCAATTCTATGATACCCAAAAAATTAAATTGTTTCCTTCATTTAATTCAAGTTATGAAAATTTAGATTTGATTATTTTATCAATATTGCTTCTACAGCTCAAGTGGAATCAGATTGGACTTTAGCACAAATAACTATTTAAAATATTAAATAACGATAAAAATATCACTTTTAATATATTAAAATTTATATTCAATGCAAAATTTTATTTTTTATCAAATTTTATTTACTATACTTATCTTAATTTAAAAACTACTAAAAGAAAACAAAGAAAAATACAACATCTCAAATAAATCAGATAATTACTTAATTATAATAGTGTAATTATTTTATCACTTGATAAATAGGGTAATTAAGGAGACCATAGCAAGTCTGCCTTTTATTAATACTATTATTTATGTGTTATCATTATTAGGGTGGGATAAAACGTCCTCCTTCACACTCAAGATCAAGGAAATTATTGTAAGTCACAATTTTATTAACCACAATTATTGTATTATTTTTATTATTAGTATACTTAATTTTATATTAGATTACGTAAGGTTGTAGTTGTACATTTGCTTCAGACGAAGCAATAACGGCAATTTATGCGATTAAAAGAGGAGGAAAAGTTATTCTAATGTTGGAATAGCAGCTAATTGATTGCATGTTAGAGCATTATCAAAAGTCTAATGTGGAGTCCAAGTTAGAGAAGAATGAGTGCTTCAGATTATTCCATAGTATGACTTTCAAATTTGTTGAGTAATATGGTGTAGTTGAAGGAGGAGAATATCACTACATCATGCAAAGAAGTAAATGCATGTCACTCCCTGAGCCTACAACCTGGACCGGACTGGCACTCGAGAACCATTGATGGCCCCAAGTGAACCCTTGGTCTGGCTTACTTACTCAGCAGAAGACTTAAAACATTAAGAAAAGAACTCAAATGCAAGATAACTCAACTGTCTCAAACTAAACTCATAATGTTTTAGAAATAAACATTTAACTTAGCCAAAGTGGCAACTCAAAACTGAACATATGTCAATAACAAGATAAAGACAATGAACTAACTGACTGTCTATCTATGAAGCCTCTAATAACTGAGATGGATGTCGGGACAAGACCCACGACATCCTAATGAACTAAATACTGAAAAGCAATAAAAAAGGATACTTCGAAAAGCAAGGAGGCTCACCACAAGACTCTGAGTGCTCAATTAGATCAACGAGGTATTGGATGTTGATCTTGATTACCTGTNCGACATCCTAATGAACTAAATACTGAAAAGCAATAAAAAAGGATACTTCGAAAAGCAAGGAGGCTCACCACAAGACTCTGAGTGCTCAATTAGATCAACGAGGCATTGGATGTTGATCTTGATTACCTGTGTCTGCATCATAATAAGATGCAGGTCAACTGGCATCAATACATTGAATGTACGAGTATGCAAGTTGGAATGCTAAACATAACTTAAGCTTGAAAAGAATCTGAAAGAAACACTTACCTTGGCTTTACTCAACTCCTGAATAACTCAACTCAAAATGCAGTGTAAAACAACAATGATAGTGCAATTTATACAAAGCATTTAAACAGTAGAAAACAACTTAGTTCATTAAAGAAAATGCAATAACAAACTCAACTTTACTCATATAATAAAGTAATATAGTTTCTGTGGGAGATTCTCTAACCGACAACCACCACTATGAGCCTAAGTGGTGATACAATGTCTTGCCCACGCTGCCAAAACTGTCATATACTTTGCCGTCATATAGAACTATTTAACTTAGTTTATCCACTAGCTTATGCTAAAAGCATCTTAAGGAGTCATCTAAAAAGTATGATTCTTTACTACCCATGATGGCTACATGGTTTATGGAGACTTGAGTTAATATGAACTCGCATCCTCTCCCAAATTGTACTTAGCTCATATGTTTTAAAAAAAACTTCTTTCTTTGGTTTGAGATAATTACTCAAAACTTAGCTTAAAAGCTCTCTTGGAATCGATGTTCCCTTTTCTTGCTCAAATGTGAAAATATTTATAAACTCTTTGGGAATACTTAGTTCCCTTATAACTTTTTGAGAAATGAACTCAACTCTTTACTCTTTGCTTAACTTGAAACTTAAGTCTTAAAACAAAGTTAAAACATTCGTTAAAGACTTTTGAAAGCTTTATAAACTTTGCTTTGACTTGCTTCTTAACTTCTAGACTTGACTCTTAACTTCTCTTGACTTTGATCCTAACTTTCCTTGAATTTCATGATCTCATGTTTATGGATGATTTCATGATGTTTAGATGTACCTTAGAGTGTTGGAATGAACTAGAAAACATAGGTACATTGCTAAGGAACTAGTACGAAAAGATGGGAAACGAGTGGGGAGAACTGGCGTCCCTAGCGCTCTAAGAGGCGCGGGGAGCCAGCCCTCAACATTTAGGGACTGGTCTGGAGCACGCTGGCTGGCGCAGCGCCCCAAGGGTGAAGATTCAGAGACACTTTTGGGGCGTGCTGGCTGGCGCGATGCCCCACCTCTATCCCCAGGTGTTTGACGACTTTTCTTCTCCATTTTTCATCTCTAAACCCTCTAAACTTTCATGGTTCCTTCCCCAAACACTTAGAATCATTTATACCCTCAATACATGATAGATTCAAACCGAAATTACACCCGGAAACATGAATCAAATCACAACAAACTCCAACAAGACAACCCAATAGAAATTCAACGAAACTTTCAACAATGTTCATCAAGAACTCAGTTTCTAAACTTTCAAAGACTTAAATTTGTTGAATTGAATCATGGTTGGCGCGTGGGCGAACTACCAAACGCTATGTGATCTCACATACCTTTTTAGGGATCACCCCCGACAAAATCCACAAGCTATCCTTGACGAAATCGACGAATCTTGAACGTTCTTCTCCTTTCTCCTCTTTTCTCCTCTTCTCCAAGCCCTAGCTTGCAATTCACTTTTCTAAAACTGACTAAAATCTGACTTTACCCCAATTAAACTCCTAAAAACGAATTAGAATAATTAGGTAAGGAAAAGACTAATTTACCCTTCCAAAATCCAGATTAGACTTTCCTTAATCCAACAGCCCAACTTTAAAAGTGTATAACTTACTCATACGAACTCGCAATCGCGTAAACTCAGCGGAGTTGAAAAGATCATTCCAAGAGCTTTTCAACCATATCTGGAAGTACACCTAACTCATCCTGAGCTAGGAGTTATGGCCGTTTGAAGTTGACCAAAACTCAACTTTTCCTAACCAAACAAATTTCCAGATTTTCATTCTTTCCAAAAATGACTATTTCCAATTATTAGCTTCTTCCTAGTTATTTCAAATTGCGAGATGTTACAATGCAAATATGAGGTACGTGTAACTGTTTAATTTCCGAAATAAATCACCTTAATGATATTTCGTTTACATCTGATTGTTGTTTTTTAGTGTTAGTTCTTGAGATAAAAAGTATGAATGTATGAACTTTGGATTTGCGAAATATCTTGAAAAAATGGTTGAAAAAAATGAGTGGAAATAAAAAGAATTTGCGAAAATCAAACATGACATTATCTATAATTTATCATATTAAATTTTATTCATATATTTATTAAAGGGAGGAAACATGATTTTTTCTGTTAAATACTAGCTATGAATCTCAATAATTAAATTGTTTTCAACATTTAATTTAAGCTATTAAAATTTAAATTTGATTATTTCATCAACACTTCTTCAGCAACTCCAATGAGATCGGATCGGGCTTTATCACAAAAAACTATTTAAAATATTAAATAAATATGAAAATATTACTTTTAATATATTGAAATTGATATTCAATGTATAATTTTATTTTCTATCTAATTATTTTATTATACTTATCTTAATTTCAAGAATACTTAAACAAAATTAAAAAAAAATCGACTTTTCAGGCAAATCGAAAAACTACACAAATATAATAGGATCATCATTTTATCATTTTATAAATAGGATATTTAAAAAGACCATAACAACTCTGCCTTTTATTAATACTACTAGTCATAGATAGTTATTATTTTGTTGGGAAGAAAAGTCCCCCTTCACAGTCAAGATTAGGAAAATTATTGTAATTCACAATTTTATTAATCACTATTATTGTATTATTTTTTTATTATTACTATTAATAGTATTTTTAATCTTATATTGAATTACTTAACTAAAAGGTTGTAGTTGGACATTTGCTTTAACTGGAGCAATAGCGGAAGTTATGCAATTAAAAGAGAAGGAAAAGTTATTCAAAGTAGTCTGGTGGCATGGATGTCTAGCATCATATGATTTGAATTCGGAGAGTCCTGAAGATTGGATTTCGAAATTTCCTCTTCTGTTCCTGTGATTATTAAGATTGAGCTGATTATTAAGAGACTTATGTTTGTCTCTAGTAGGGATTTGACATCAAAGATTATCCTGGTTCGGCTCCAATGAGTTCCATATTTCCCATGCCACCAGACTACTTAGAACATCCTGAACATATGGAAAAGATGAAGGGTTTTGCTAGACGGGACAATGAAAAATGGTATGCTCTAGTCACATTGTCTTTCTAGTTTTCTTCTATAGAAAGCTGATTGTGTATTCTTTTAGGGCACTTCATATGTGGTTAATGAGATTCTCAAGGTTAATGGACATGGCATCAAACACTTCATATACTATATTACCCTTTCAGTCAAGAACGAATATTTTCAAGTTAAGGTGGTGGATCGCCTTCATCTATTGGAATTCCCAATCGTTAGGCCAAGGGTAATGAGATATACATTCCTTTTTACTTTATATTGATTAATGACTAACTCTCTCTCTTCTACTTTTATGTAGGCGAAGGCAAAGGGAGGTTTGGACATATAGTAGATGTGAAGTCTCTACATTCGTGTTGGCTCGTGCTCAAGCTTTAGCTTTACATTGATAGATCTCGTCAATGTTGGATATTATTACTAGTAAATTACAAATCGTTTTTTAGTTAGTTCATTGTAGTAGTTTAGTTGGTAGTAATTGAAAGTGGATCATCTATTCTAGTCTTGTGTAAAAAGGAGAAAAAACAATTGTGACATTTGAAAGTAGGTCTTTCTTAAATATTAGTCTGTCTTCAAATGCAGGAGCTCTTAACATTCATTTTTGTATATGATTTGAAGTAGTGAGTGTCAAAAGAATGCCATAGAATGCGTGCGTGTTGTATCCTCCTAAACTTGTTCATTTTTTTGAAGATTTGAAACAGATGTTGTTATGAACCAAGTCCAGTCTAATATGGATACAAAAGTCACACAACTAGTTGTTGGGCTGACAAGAGCTGTTAGATTGAGAACAAGCAATAGGGCCGGATTAATTTGGAATTTGGATTGAGTAGTGGGTGTGAGAACAGTTTCATCAAAAAGGGATAGTTGTATGTGATTCAGGGTTTATGCATATCGAAGAAAAATTATTGTCCTTTCTTCTTCTTCTAGAGTCTAAGCTTCTCATTCTTATCAATATCATTAGTTACTTATTATTTCCATTATAATTCAATAGTTTGGGTGTTGCAAGTACTATTCTAAAAAGTTATAATTGCGTTTCAGTTATGAGCAATTTAGGTTTGTTACAGATGCAACAACATTTTTTTGAGAGCCTGAACAATATAGGAGCAGAGTACCATGAATAAGGTATCTGATGGTTGTATTAGTATCTAGTCAAGTATCATGTTAGCCACAAATTATTTAGCGATAAATTACTAAATATCGTAATTGATTCATATTATTATTGTAATAGCTAGAAAGATTGCATTCGTCATATTTCTCAATAATTATTGTTATTATATATCTTAAAATAAGTTGTGACATGAACAAAAGGCGTTTAACATCCCTCTAGTGACTTGTTAATTTAGTTTAGTAAGTATAACATGTACTAGAAAATGCTAGAATATCATACAGTATACACAATTAAATAAAAATGTTTGGTGACAAATTTAATTTGGTAAAGAAATAGATACTAGTCAAAATCATGCATGCCTTTTTAGCCAACTATCCAGAAGCAATGGTTTTTCACTTGGACATGTGTCACAACTAGAGCCAATTTAAAATTATGGAGTACTTGTTTTTCCCTAATATTAATTAGTATAAGTGGACTAATTATTCGAATAATCTAGGTACACACTTGGACTATTCTATGAAATACTTATTAACTTTCAGTGACAATATCAATCCAACTCGCTCATTTAATACAAACCTCTTACTAACTGTTATAAAATAGTTCAATTACTTTAGTCGAGCATATTTTATTTAATTTTTTATCAATAGTATATTTTGTTAAATTATCACTTTAACCTTAATTCTCAAATCAAAGACTAAGGAGCCCTTGCTCCCGATTCACTCATCAAAATTTACTCGCATACGATATTTACACTAAACATATTTAAATAATGGTTGTGTATTTATACTTTTGACGCGAACCATGATTAAGCAATGTTTGTATTTTTTATATATAATATAATAGTGACTTAAAATTAATTTGTTTGATTTTCTCTTCTCTTTTTCTTTTATTTCTTTCTTCTATTTATTATTATTTGGATCCTTCAGACCAACCAATAGCCAATTACAAAAATCCCAATTTTTTTGTGCCTATAAATAAGTGCACAACCCATCTAATTCTTTAAAACAAAACAAAACAAAAACATCAAGAAAAACCAAGTGATTTTAACACTTTTCATGGCTGGCCTTCAATACAATTTCTTCCCAACAGATCTCCTTTATCCTCTCCAAAAAACAAACAAAAACATCAACACTTCCCAACAAAACTCTCTTTTAATCAAAACCAAAAAGAATAGTGACAATGAAATTTTAGATGATTCGAAATCATATAATAAATTCATTAGTAGCACCAACAACAATAATAACATCCTTAAAGCCAATTCCTCTTTTGCCTTGGCTCCCATTACAAAGCACGAGGAAAATCAAGATTACGATCAAAATCAAGACTTCTGATTTCAATAAGAAGATCTTGATCATATATTAATTTTGAGATAAGTACATATTATTGTGATCTATGTGAAATCTTCTAATGATCAACAACGACAACAATAAGGCTCTCAAAGTCATCTCAAAAGAAGAAGAATAAAGATTAAGATTGAGTATATTATTATGGTTTGATATATCCTTTTTTTATAGTCGAAAAATCTCTAAGAATCAGGCGTGCATGTATCTCTTTGTTTCTTTTGATGAATATATGTGTATTTGGAGACCTTTTGGTGTTGTAAAAGGCTTCTCTAAACTCATCAAATGTTATTGATGTATCATATTAATAATAGTTTGTATCATATTAGTTATGAATATTTTCCAATATCCACATGTTTAAGGCTAAAAGAGAGGTAAAATTTATCCTATATATATCACCCTTCATTAATAAATAAATAAAAAGGTGATAAAGATATCATTATGAATCTTCTTCCTTCCATTAAGTCAATTCAATTATGCTCATAATCAATTAGTCAATTCAACTTTCTTGTTCATTAGGGAATGCATCAAAATGTTCAATCCAATTAAAATATGTAATTAAATATAAAAGGAAATAAGAAATGAATATTCTAGAATGTATCTAGAATATTCAAGATTGATAAATAAAGTTTAGTTTATTGATCTTTTGACTTCATGAAAAGAAAGTTTTGTTTAATTCTTACAAATTAAAATTTGTTTATAAATAAAGTGTAGTATCAGTGTTTGGAAGCAATATATTCTTTCAGTGATGCTATTTATTTATTTTTTGGTTTATTAACATCCTTTGATAGCTCAGGAGTTTTACAAAAAAAAAAATTGGTCAAATATATAATTAAGCTACATCACATAAGATGAAATACAACANATATAAAAGGAAATAAGAAATGAATATTCTAGAATGTATCTAGAATATTCAAGATTGATAAATAAAGTTTAGTTTATTGATCTTTTGACTTCATGAAAAGAAAATTTTGTTTAATTCTTACAAATTAAAATTTGTTTATAAATAAAGTGTAGCATCAGTGTTTGGAAGCAATATATTCTTTCAGTGATGCTATTTATTTATTTTTTTGTATATTAACATCCTTTGATAGCTCAGGAGTTTTACAAAAAAAAAATTGGTCAAATATATAATTAAGCTACATCACATAAGATGAACTACAACAAATATAAATACCTTTGTCATTTTTATAAAGTAGAAGTAGATTTGATTTTATTTTATTTTGTATATTTTACACAAAACTCACAGTGTTAAGAGTTAATTACATCATATACCTACTCTATTCCAAATTACAAAAATCTCTTAAAATTTAAGGATTTTGGATATATCATTCAACGTCCCGATAAATCGCGTTTCGATTTCAGATATATTACTCAACATCTGATACATCATATTTCGATACATTACTTTTGTTGATACAATACACCTGTCACAATACATCACTTAGTGTCCCCATACATTACCTTTGTTGATACAAGACACACCTATCCTAATTCCAAGAATATGAAAAAGTAGAAATTTTTATAATTTTTTCAAATAATTTTAGAGAATATGATAAAATAAATTGTGTATTTAAATTATTATTATTATTTGGGGGGTGAGGGTGAAGGGCAGCCTAAAGAGATTATTACTAGTAGTTAATTGACTTCTTATAAAAAGTTGTGGTCCTCAAAGGACTTTAACCAAACAATGCACGTGAATGAAAAGTGGTCTATATTTTCATTCTAGAAGGTTGGTTTATTATTAGAAGCTTAGCCTAATGTTGATCGATTGATAATTTCGATCATAGGGGGTTTTATATTGGGAATCAAAATTATTAAAGCAATATTCTCCCTTTTAACTTTTACTTATTAACTATTGAATTATGAACAAGTTACAGAACTAATTAGTTTATTAAAAAATCGAATTAGCAATTTTTATCTCAATTATTAGGTGGATAAAATTGATCGATGGTCTTAGTTTGAAGATGAAATAGGGTATGGACCATGATATTAGAAGAATGAACTTTACTTGGTTGCCAACATAAACATTGAGTTATATTTTAGCAATTATCCACTTAACTAAGTAGGTAGAGTATGGCCAAAAAAAATACTAGCCAAAAAAACACTTTTATATAATGATAAAAGAAAATAATTTTATTCTATTCAATCACTTAAAACATAATTACATGAGATAGTCTATAATAAGTGGAACTTGTAACTTAAAAATAATACAAACATCATCCTACAACAGATTAATTAAGTAAACTCATAACATAAAAATTCTTTTCACCATCAGTGCATATGATTTTAAGGGCATTTTGGGCCTCCTCTCTTGGTCTTCCAATTATTGTAACAAGGGCAAAATTGTTTGTTCCCATAAGTCCCAGCAGGAACACAAAGACACTTTGCACAACATTTTTGGCAAAAGAACATACATGGCTTCCTATATTGTGTATTTGAGCATCTATATGTGCACTTTGGTAAACAATCTGCAAAAAATAAATAATAAAAAAATCAAGTTCACATAGTATATTATAAATTCAACGGCGAAGACAGAAATTTCGCTAAGAATATTCAACTGACCACCCTTCGACTACTGTAACTCTATCCTATGAGTTCAGTAGCCAAGAGATCATAATTTGAATCATACATAATAATAAATATAAGGATGTTTAAGGGGAGTTCAAGAATTGATGTACATACATTATAAATTACATTATATTTTTTTACGAAAGATATTTAACTGATCACCCTTACTAGAATACAATTCATTTTTAATTACCTTGAGGATGGAGACTACCAGGAGTAGTACCATTCTGCAGAAAAATAAAAACAATTTTATAAGTAAGAATTGGCAAATTTCATAACCAAAAAAAAAAAAAAAGGACAAAAAAAGTGATAATTCAAACAAGACTTACCATTGGTAAAGTGTTAGGAGGTTGTGGCTGAGGTGCTGGAGACTCTATTATTATTGTTGCCTGACATAAAAAAAAAAATTTAAAAATTGTTGTAAGAAACAATTAAAAGAAAGGTCTATATTAGTTCAACTAAACTTATTATTTCGAAATATATAAATTACTTTATAATGTACAAAATTCACTGACTCTAAATTTGAGTTCGATTGTAATTATGAAGAGTGTGTGTGGTGATAGCTTACATGGGTTCCAACAAGAAGAAGCATTATTAGAAGAGGGAGTAATAGCACTAGGCAAAGTTTCTTCTCCATTTTGTTTTTTTCTTGATATATTATATTGAACAAAAGAGAGAAATGATGTTTGATGGTTTATGTTGGTTGGGAATATTAGATAGATGAGGTATTTATAGGCAGTTGGAAACTCAAAAAGTGAGTAGAATTCTATGGGTATTTCTCAATGTTCTTTGATAGCAAACATGATTATATATAATATATACCGCTATGGGTTGTGGTGGGACGATAAAGACTTTTTCATTTTTAACAAAAATTTCAATTTCAATTTTGGATATGAGTATTCTTTGATAGGAAACAATAAAATGTCCTAGTAAGCTTCTATCGCATGAATTCAGGAATCCTAATTAATTTGATCGATCAATGAATTTCGTATATCATATTGTTTTGTTAGTTTATTATTGTGTTGAATAAAGCGAATCGAGATTAATTAGTTCAGTGGATTATATATACCAAATATATTTAAAAATAATTTTGTGAGTTTATTGTATTGGATCAAACTCAGCACTATTTATGTATATATTGTACAAGTAGAGTTTTACGATAAAAACTTAGTAATTAGTAACCTAGTAAAAATGATATAAAAAGTTGAACTATCTTGATAATGTAAAAATTATTTAGAGTGTATATACAAGAAAACAAAGCAAAAGAAATTGGTGGTCAATTTACATAGGGAAAACAGCCAAGAATCCATGTGAAAATCCAGAATATGAAAATGAAAGTAGAAGAAACTTCACATGTGTTGATCACTAGCTCACATGTTCCCAATAAGATTTTAGAGGTCTGCAATGTTTTTGAAGACCTAACAGATAAAAACTTACATAAACCATATAACATTCAAAAGAAAACAAAGCTCTTATCTTCAAAATAACTACTTTTATTATTTAAAAAAATTGTCTTCATAAACAAGTGGTAGCTAGGAAGATCATTCAATCTAATAATCTATTCAAACTTCTAGTGAACCATTGTTTCTTTTTCTTTTCTTATAAACAATAGAATTCAGATGCGCGCATCTCAATTAGTTCATTGAATACTTAATATGGGGTTCATAAGACACTTCGACTATGTACTGAATAACTTTGTCCACTGAGTCTTGGATAGATGAGAGAAAACTACCTAATATTTTTTATTTGGCTCTATCGATATTTAAAACCAAGTACACTATGCTAAACTTCTCGTGAACCATACTTATATAATTTATCAGTTTGCAGGAAAATTCTAGTAGTTTGTTATCTTCTGTTATTAGCTTTTGTATTTTCTTGGAAGTTAGTGAAAACTTGGAGGTATTTAGCAGGTTATGGTATGTTGGTTCACTTTAGTAGCCTCGTGACTTGCTTTTTTTACCATTTTTGCTTGTTGTCAATCAATAGGGATCAAAATTATGATATATATTGTAATAGGACCAAGATTGAGAGATTTCATGTTCTAGCATAATCATTTAATACAACAATAACATACATAGTATAATCCCACGAGCAGGATTTGGAGAGGGTAGTGTATACACAAACCATACCCCTACCGTTAAAGGTAGAGAGGTGGTTTCTGATAGACCCTCTCTTCTGATGGCTGCAATAGAGGTACCGAATAATTACCTAATATGATAAAAATTGCATTGTCAACAGAATCAAATTACTTAATTCAAATGGCTCAAGCAGTGACAATTTTTTTTTGCAGTAACGAAAATATGAAACACTAGTTTACATAAGTTCTTCTTGATCAAAGCAGCCTAGACAAAACACTCAAAATTAAGGTTGTTGTGCTGCAGCTCCTGCTGGTTGAGGCTTCTGCTGATAAGCAGCGTGCTCACCGGTAGGAGGTGGGGGAGGTGGTCTGGCAGCTTGATAAGGCGGGGGATACTGCTGATAATGTGGAGGAGGTGGTGGTGGCATATACCCATAGGGTGGTGGTGGATAGTAAGGTGGGTAAAATTGACCTTGAGGTGGAGGCACCGGTGGATATGCATAGTGTTGTCCTTGTGGGTGTTTCTCGGACCCAATCTTGTTTTCAGGCCCTGACCCTGCAGCTGAACTAGAAGCCCCATCCTGAGATGAAACTACGGCACCCATCCTTTGAGGATCCATTGACGGATAATATGCTCTTTCCTGCTGAAGCATTGGCGGAATGTTGAAGTATGGCATCGGTTGTGGGGGTTGTTCCTGAGTGCCTGGGGGTGGAGGAAGCTGGTTCTGTTGTTGTGATATGACAGCTCTGGGCAACAATCCACTGTGAGTCACTGCAGCCTGCTGCCTTGCTTCATCAGACAGTTCGGTGTCTGGTTTAGGAGCTTGTGGTCTCCCCCAGAGCAGCTTCAGTCTCAAGCCCTTTATCACTAGCTTGTTCGCTAGTTCCTCAGCCGCCTTCACTGCACCTTCTCTTGTAGTGTAGGTTACAAAAGCACAACCACGCTGCAACACCATTTTAATGGACTCGATTTCTCCATGTGCGTAAAACTGGTCCCTTAGGTCCTGCTCACTGATTCTTGCATCAACACCACCCACATAGAGGGTTCTAATGCTCTCGTCATCAGGGGGCTCCAATGAAGGCATTTCACCTGCCTTATTAAGTAGCTTCATCGCCACAGGATCATTAACTCTGCAAGCATTGCAGGTAACACAATGACAACACTTCTTGAGCCAAAAATATGAACAAGATAGTAATATAGCTTTTTTAAGTTAATGAAGATCATTAGGATAATTAACATTCAGGAAAGAGGACATGCAACAAGATGTCACTAATCTAGCCACAGTGAGGGTAGACATTTCAAACTATAAATGGTACAGTATTTGCTTCTTGGAGTATGAGAAAAATGATTGCTCCAGCATTGTCTAATAAACTTATAATCCAGAAAACAGAACCATGCAGCTACGATGACATCACTAGTCCCACCTTATCACCTGTACTTGACCTAAATCACCTAGACCCGTTAAGGGATGCCAGACATCCATGTCTCTAGAGGTGATTGATTTTCCAAAGGTTTCATATTTAGGAAACAAGGAAATTAAAAGATCACCAACACTGATGAAAGGATATGACTATTAGGCAATGTCTGTGATCTTTGACTATCAAATATCTTCTCAAGAAACAATGTGAATGGGCGTTTACATGCAGAGACAGTTATTGTGATCACATTGAAGAACTTAGGAAACAAGGAAATTAAAAGATCATTAACACTGATGCAAGGATTTGGCTAGTAGGCAAGCAAATTAAGGTTAAATCATAAATGTCTGTGAACTTTGATTATCAAATATCTTCTCAGAAAAAAAAGGTGAATGGTCGTTCACATGCAGAGATAGCTCTTGTGATCATGTGGCTCAGCCTCGAGTCTATATTGAGGTGCAGACACAAGTTCAGCTACGCATTATCAGAGTTCAGGCAACATAGTCCCTAACCACATGTGTGATCAAGCAACTTTTTTGATGTCCACAGGTTTTAAAGTAGGCAAAATTTGAGCAAGAAAAAACACAGGATCACTATTGAGTCAGCTGATGTTGCCTGTTGCTGAGCTAGGTTCCATCTTCTCCTGGTGATCCAGGGACCAGGGCATTTGACTGGATGACAGATTCTTATCCTGCACCTCCCGACCAAGCCAAGCATCAAACCTCTTTCTAACTATCCTGTATGTTGGCTCTTTTGTTCCATGTTGAAATAGAACCTTAATTGTTACTACTTCTTATTATTGGTCACTTATAATTAGATTTTAGATTAATGAATTATTAGATTGTATTGGACAAGATTTACGAAAAAAATTATTTTTTCAATTTCAAAAATTATTTATACAACATAAATTATCAAACTAAAGTATGAGCAAGCAATAAGAAATATGCTATAAACAGCCTGGAGATATTGAAAGTTTGACATCAGGAGATTAAATGTCAAAATGATCATATGAGATTTATTAAAACAAAAACCATTCAAATTAACAGGATAAAGATTCAGTTGCACATACCCATAGTAACGGTCCTTAATGTTTTGCTGTGACAACTCCCCAGTCTCTGGCATTTCGTGCCTATAAGGGCACTCCAAACCTCTTGTGCATTGACCACGTATATAGAAACTGCAAACATGTGCCCGATTTCTCTTGTAGTATGGAGTTGTTCTTTGGAGCTTCAAAATAGTGTCATTTGCACGGACTTTTCCATATGAAGATTCATAATCAATCCCTGCTCTTGCCTGTTCAGAAAGAAGGCATAAGTCAACAGGAGAATATAGAAAAGCAAAGTGATTATCATAGAACAGTTTTGTCTGAAGCTAATCTTTTATGTTTACTATCTATAAAGGTTCTACATATATTTTATATATATATATGTATATATATGTCCTTCTCATTCCTTATGTACTCCTCCCTCTGAGGTGAGGAAGGAGGGAAACCCAATAATTATACAGCCCAATCAATTTTGGGCTAAAAGAAAGTTTCAGCACAAAGATTTAGTAACTTTTCGTATAAGCTAATCCACATTTGCACTCTGAAAGTTGCAAGTAAAAATTGTTCATGGTAACAAGCACATACCCTCAGTAATAGATGAGTATTATTCTAAATTTGTGTGGGGTGGGCGTGGGGGTGGGGGATGACCTTTTTATGCATGTAACTGTGAATATGCAGGTGGAGCACAAAGGCATGTTATAATAAGTATTAACAAACTTCAAGTTGAAACTTCACATACCCTGCGGTCATGCTCCTCTGCGAAATATTCTCTATTAACGTCACTCTTGGGAATTGCATCATTAGAATTGATACTGAGAGCAGTGTCTCGGACCTGAACTGGCAAACCATACTCAAGATCCAAAAGACAAACTTGACATACATTCTTCAACTTGCTGCAGGTCTGACAGATCTCAGATTTTTTGTATCTTGCATCCCGACCAGGTCTCCATCTGAACACTGTGAAGGGTCGTGTGCATATCTTGCACTCCTTGTCATAATCTGCTTTCGTCTGAAAGGAACAATGACAAGATCAAAAGGTTCAATACTTGAGCATGGAAATATAATGTAACTTGACCACGTCATAAAACTCAGATCAATCTCTATGCCTTGTACAAAGAAAACTGACATTTTGACAACAGGAGTGGCCAGTAGAAGCAATCAAGTAGGAAACAGCTATTTATTAAGGGGAGCTGTCATCAGTTAACAACATGTAAAATGAATGTAGAATCTATTTTGATAAGAACGTGATGCAAGCAAGCGTATAACCTAACCAATAATCAGCAAACAAGGACTAGAAAGAGAGTAATAAGCCTAATAGGCTAACAGCCTTTTCCTTTATTAAGAAAGGACAACTTATTCTTTCCCTATGACTCAAAGAAAATACTTGACTTGTTATCTTCATTAAATATGAGCAGCCAGATCAATCACACGTCATAATTACTTCAGTAAGAAGCTGAGGGTGTGAGGCGTATCAGATATAAAAGAATGGCGCTCTAACCTTTGATGTTTGATTCCTTAGAAAAACACAACTACACCTTTTAGTTCCTAACTGAATAAAGTGACCCTGTTTATTATAGTTTTTACCAAGTAATGCAAATCCTGATTGCTGAGAAACAGATGATTTATCTACTTTCCTTATTCCTGATATGCCAACCCCACTATACAGAAACAAGCTTTTGGATATTATCAATGTAAGAGTGCTATATACAGGGGCTGTCATGCCAATGTACAACATAGACTCAACGAATTCAATTTTTAAACGGCACAGCAAATATTAAGTTCTAAACCCATAATTGCAGAAGTGCTATAGTTCAGTGATGAGGCATAAAGATTGAACCCATTTGGTTTAAATCCTGGAACGCTCTGATTATATTCACCTAAAGTTAAGACAAATGACTTCCTCAAGTCGGTACGTATGATGTATGGTGGGTGCACGTAACAAGTTAGAATCTGAGTTGTGGACAAGTCTAGTATTTACGTGGAGAAGGGTAAAAAGGCATACCACTATCTACCTACTGTCGAAGTAATTTCTCTGTGGTAATAAGAATAACTTCATCAACTTCTTTTTCAAACATTAGAATGTGTTAACCAAAGTGAGGCTTTTTCTCTTTAATCTTTTAACCACCTTGCTAAAGGTGGTTAATGAGAACATAGCAAAGACCAAAAGGTCTCAAATTATGTCCAATTTCATGCTTGCATTCTCTCTGCTAGCATGCTGTTTCGTTTAATTTGTTGGTATAAATACAGTCAACACATTCCTATGCATAGGAGGGGAGATTCAAATAAGAAAAAGGTGTGATCTTTTTAAACCAAAATTAACTAATTTGAATGGAAAAGGTTCAATCAATTAAAAATTAGCACAAAATCAGTTCCTAAATTCCATAAACACACAACCCCTCAATTCTAGTTCAAAAACACCATAAACATAACAAACAAACCCTAATTCTATTCACAAATGAAAACAAAAATGAACACCAAATCATGAAATTATTCACAAAATAATAGAAAAATCAAAGAAGAGAAGTTCAAAATATTACCATTCGCACATAAGGACTATCCCCGAGACAAGACTCACATATAATCGGAAAATCAGATCGCTCCCATCCATCTGCTTCTGCATCTCTAAGCAACCTATGCGCCATTAATTACTATATTCCTGTTTCACAAAAAACAGAAACTTATCAACTGAAGCTTTTTCTTCACACCCACTGCATCAAAAATTTCCAATTTATCAAAATATAAGGTACCTAATTAGGTTGATTTTATCAAAACGAAGCACAAACTTTACCTCAGTGAAATACAGCGATGGAGCTTACGGCGGCGGAAGAAATAGAGCGGCGACGCTTACGGCGGTGGAGGAGATACGGCGGCGGAGCAAAAGGGAGGAGAGGAGAAATAAAAAAAACCACTAATATTAATGTGAAGAAGAGGAAAAAATCGAAATTTTAGTAAGTTTAGTATTATTAGTACGTTTAGTCCTTCTAATATAAATATATTATAATTTTGATCCTTATATTTCTGGTTAGGGATATTTTACTTTTAGGGTGTGTTTGGTACGAAGGAAAATGTTTTCCTAGAAAAACAAGTAGATTTCTAACTTATTTTTTCATGTTTGGTTAGCTTAAAAAAAATTCTGGAAAATACTTTTTAATGTTTGGTTGGTGAATGAAAAATATTTTTCAGAAAATATCTTTTATTTTTGGCTTGAGACTAAAAAATACTCTTTAGAAAAATAATTTATGATCCGAATATCAACCTTGATAATTGATCTAGGATCCGACCCCGACACCCAAACTAGGACAAGACCCCGGTGACCGTTTTAAAATCCGACCCTAAGATTTGACCCAGGAAAAAAATTTCAAAAATAGTTTTTAAAAAAAAAATTGATGGTGTTGCGGCGGGAGTGGGAGTAGTGGGCGGGGTGGCATAAAATGAATTTTTGTAAAATTTGAAATATTTTTCAAAAACAATTTTTTTTAAAAAAAATTGATGTGCGTGGCCTGGTGGGGGGTAGGGGTTGGGGTGGCATAAAAAATAAAAAATAATTGACAGGAATGGCTTGGGTAGGGTGGCAGGGGAAAGGGTAGGGGTAAGGGGTGGCGTAAGAATGAAATTTTTTTAAAATTTGGAATATTCTCCAGAAACAATTTTTAAAAAAACTGCCAGGGATGGCCTGGGTGGGGGTGGCGTAAAAAATGAAAGAATTTTAAATTTGAAAATTTCCTAAAAATAATTTTTTTTAAAAAAAATTAATTTTGGCGATGTGGCATTGTGGGGGAGGGGGGGTGTGGCGTAAAAAAAATTAAATTTGAAATATTTTTCAAAAGCAATTTTTTGGGGGTAGGGAGTAGGGGTGGTAGGGGTTGGGTGAGGTAAAAAAAATCTTAAAATTTGAAACATTTTTGAAAAATAATTTTTTATTTTTTTTGTTTGGGGGGGAGGGGAGGGGGAGCTGGTTTGGTGGTAAGGATAAAAATATATTTGAAATTTAAAAAATAAGAAAATTTAAAAATTTAAATTATTTTTTTTTAATGGGGAGGCTCGAGTACGGAGTATGAGCAGGGTAAGAAAAAATATTGAAGGATGAAGTTGAGTTTTGGAAAATGTTTTCCTTAATTTTGGAAGATAAATCATTTTCCTTAAATTTGAGAAAAATGAATTGATTTGGAAAATATTTAAATCAATCAAACATGGAAAAATTGAATAATATTTCCCAGAAAATGTTTACCCCCTACCAAACACACCCTTAATACAAATTAATTTGTATACTCTTTTTTTTAATAACTAACGGTTTCATTAATCACCAATGTAAAGCGATTACAATCTTCATAGCTGACTACACACAGCTAGCTATCCAATACATCAAAGAGCTCCTACTCAGTCACAACTAAATCTGAAAGTAGACATGAGAGCACTAATCTTGGGTGGGGCTCGAACACTACAAACAAAAGTTATCTCTTTAGCAATGGCATTTGACTCTCTACTCTTTTTCTCAAAGATTCGCATATTTCTCTCTATCCACAAACAGTGTACGAACTTTGTGTAAACCATTTTGAAAACTTGAGTTGCTTGTGTCTTTCCTTTCACACACCTTAGCACTTCAGTAAGATGTTGATCACATGGCAAGGATTGAATTGGCTTGGCTTGGATCCACCGCTACACTATTCTCCAGATTCCTACCACATAAACACAAGAAGTGAAAATATGATCCCTAGACTCGTTGTGCAAAGTGCATAGGGGGCATATTAGAGAAACATATTTCCCCCACTTGATAAGTCTATATGTAGTCAATAGCTTATTATGCACTTGCAACCACAGTATAAATCTTGTTCTTGGCCTAGCTGCATTTTTTTACATGAAGTTCCTCCATATTACTCTAGGTTTTGGGTTCGGCAAGTGCATGTAGAGTTGCCTTGTTAGACTGCGCCTACTTGATTTATCCACCTAGAATTGGTCAAAAGTAGTTTTAGCTTCAATTATTTTCTATATCATCCAACACGCTTGTGTAGGTACCTTCATTGTCTCAAGTTGTAGCCCTTTTATATAATAGCTATGAACCCACCTTATCCAGACCTTGTCCTCTTTTTTGGCCAGTGCCCAATGAGTTTTAGCAATAGCTGCTCTATTCCATACATTCACATTAGTCAAGTTTAGTCCATCAAAACATAGAGGAGAGCAAACTTTATTCCATGTTACCAGTGCATTTTTGGTGATACTATTACTTGCAGACCATAGGTAACTTCTACAATAGCTATCAATTAATTTTATTACCTTAGCGGGGAGTACAAATAGTTGAGCCCAGTATGCTTGGATGCTAAATAGCACATATTGGACAAGTTGTGTTCTACCCGCATATGAGAATTTCTTTGAAGTCCAAGAGGAAATCCTAGCTATCATCTTTGTGATCAGCGGGTACCATTGAATTAAAGAGATCTTCTTGGTGGACAAAGTTACTCCGAGGTATTTGAATGGGAGATCTCCATAGGTGAAGCTACTACTATTTCCTTTTCTTGTGTAGTTACCTCTCCAAAATATATGCAGTTTTTCCCCATGTTTGCTTGTAGACTTAAAGCACCTGAGAATAGTCGAAAACATTCCATCATAGCCTGGACAAAAGATCTATCACCTCAAGAAAACATGAGTAGATCATCAGCAAAGCACAGATGAGTGATTTGGAGTTTAGCACATCTCGAATGGAATTTAAATTGCTTTACTCCTACAAGTGTGGTGAGACATCTACTGAGATACTCCATAGCAATCGCAAAAAGGAATGGTGACATTGGGTCGCCCTGTCTTAAACTCTTTGCTGGTGGAAATGGTTTTGTTGGTTCCCATTAATAAGTATGGAATAACTAATAGTTTTCACACATTCCATAATCCAAGAGATGAATTGATTGGAAAAATTCAACTCCTGCATCACCTGCTCCAGATATATCCATTCCACACTATCATATTTTGTAAATCAATTTTGATCATGCACCTAGGTGATACATGTTTCCTAGTATAAGACCGTACAAGCTCATGTGCCATGATGATATTATCTCCAATTCTTCGACCAGGAACAAAACCTGCCTGAGTGGGATTGATTATGGTAAAGACAACCTTTTGTAATCTAGTAGCCAAGATTTTCCCAATAACTTTATACATTACCGTGCAGCAGGCTATTGATATGTACTCTTTGATGTTCATTGGGTTGGAAACTTTAGGCACAAGAGTAACTGCAGTACAATTTATGTTCCAATATATCTTCCTTGTGATAAAGAAATGTTGTACAGCACCAGTAACATCATCTTTAATAATGTTCCAAGCTTTCTTAAAAAAAACCACGTTGTAGCCATAAATACCAGGGGCTTTGTCTTCCCCAATTGCCTTCAAACTATTGATGATTTCGAGCTCTGTCACAATTGCACACAGTTCCATCCTTTGTTGATGCCAAGGTAGGCCCTACACTCATGACAAGCTTATTAACTGGCTTCACTACCTCCTTTGAGATCCGCTTCTGCACTACCTTTTTCAGGGCTCTTCTGCGTCTCATAGACTGCTCATGAAGACATTCATGACCTACTACTTGGCATTTCTGGCAGAAAATAGGCTTCCAGTCATATTTCACTCCTTGCACTATTGTTTTCCCAGTTGGATCCATGGCATTGATTTTATCAAGTAGTGGCTTAGTAACATCCACCTCAACCAACATTCTAGCAAAAGAAATTCTCATCTGCTTAGTCGTGCACTCATCTGCAAACATTGGAATTCCAATGGCACTTGCAATCCTGCTTAATGAATCACAACCCCAGCAGTTCATGGGTAGGTTGGGAAATTTAACCCATATAGGGATTTTTGTGGGGAATTCCTGATCAACATCAAAATCCTTTGTCCAGTTCTTTAAAATTAGGGGTTTATTATTTATAGAATACGGCCCGAAAAATATGATAGCTTGCATATCTTCCACAGATTGGAACTGCACTATGAAATACCCCTCCTCATGCATGAATATTTCAGGCGCCACTATCTCTGTCCAGGTCTGGCTAATATATTTATGCATGGTATTGTATCCTGGAGACTCACCAAGGACATACACTATCAGAGCACACTTCCACTTTGCAATTTCCCTATCCACATCTGTTTTATCTAAATGTATGACTGATTTTCCATCAATTACTTGAGGTGGGATTTAAGATAGAGCCATACCATTTGTAACCGATCTATTTTTAGCAAAAAGATTAGCCCATGATTCAATCGGAGCTTTACCTTTCTCTATGGTTGTAATGAGAGGTGCCCCAGTTACTATATCATTGGTACTCACCTCGCCTTTCTGTTGCACAGTCGCAATTACTGGTTCTGTCTTGCTAGTAGTAGCTCTCGTACTCAAGTGGAGTTGTTTGACCCCATCAGTTGCATAGATCGGAGTGGGCTCAGTTAGGGTTCCTCGAGCATGTGTGGCAGCAGGGGTTACTTTTCTCTTCCCCTCTGGTTCTAGTCTTGCCTCATTAGCGCTACCCAAAGTGAGAATAGTTTACCATTTTGGTCTTCCCTTTCCTCTTCCCCGTCCTCTTGCCATGGTGACACCACTAGCTTAGGTTTAGCTAACATACGCTGTCGGCATGAGAGAGATGACTTGTATACTTTTTAATCCCTTAAAATTGTGAATTTTCATTTTGAACGTGCTAAACTACTCAATAATCAAATTACTATGTCTAATTTATACTTTTACTTTATATTTGAAAATGATAACATTATGGAAGTACTTTAAATATCACGTATTTCTTATATAAAGAGATCCAAGACACGTAATTTTATTAGTTGAAGATAAACTATGCATAGTCAAATATTATAAGTAGGTGTTTGGGCATGTGATTTCATATGGCGAGATGAAATCAGTGTTTAGACATACGATCTCACGATGATGTCATATCATGAGATGAAATTTTAGATTCTCCAAAAATCATGATTTGAGATTTTTTAAATATAACAATTATCCAACAAGTGTATATTTTGTAAAGACAATCATACATTTATATTAACTAACAATTTATTTCATATGTAAATAAAATGTATAATTCATATCATTACTTTTAGAATCATTTATATCACATATAATGATTATTATCACCAACCTAAAGTTTATTACTCTCTTTATCCAACAATAGTTGTTCATTATTAGTCTGACACACACCCTAAGAAACAATAAATAATAAGAGTATACTCCTCTTGTTCCACATTAGTTGATCACTTTCCTTTTTACATGCATATTAAGAAATCATAAATAAGAAGATAATTTTATTAATTCATCCTTTAAAATACTTATTGGGAATTTTACAAAGAAATGTGAACACTTTCAAAAAAGAATTAATTGCAAGAGTAATATAGGAAAAAAATAATTAATGCTTTCTTGATTTAGTAACGTGGACAACTAATATGGGACAACTATTTTTAGTAAGATGATCAACTAATATGGACGGATGGAGTATTAAATTTAATGTTTTGAGAAATGTATTAGATGTTGGATAGTATTTAATAGCAAGGGTGAAACAAACATAAAAGGGTAAATTATGTTTTGATTTTCCAAAGTGGACAAGTACTGTTGGACCACTATTTTTAGTATAGTGGACAAGTAAAGATGGACATAGGGAGTATTACTTTCAAATCAATTCCTACCTTACTATTTATATTCAACAATTTTTATTATATTTGACTTACCAACCAAATTAACCAAGAAATGGCTAAAAGTAACAATGTTGGTTCATCTTCTCGATCGTATAATTGAAAAATGTAAGTTCAACGTGAGAAGGTTGTTTGTAATATGTGGGAAGAATATATTAAATACTAGTACACTACAACTTATGTTCAATTTTTATTTTTTATTAATTTAAATTTTGATCAATAAATATTGTATTTTTGAAGAATAGTTTTGTAATAGTGTAATATATATGTGATCAATAAATGTGATTGTTCAGAGAATATCTCCTATAAACAAAACTCTTTAATAACCACATTGTGGATACTCTTACGTCCTTGGTATGGGAAGAGGATCTTTAATCTATAAAGTTCCAAATGTTTCCTCCAAAGAAAGAATAATCAAATGTGAAAGAAAATTATATTTTTCTTTACTGAAAGGTAAAAGCAATTATGGTAATGTTTTAACTTTCCTTTTAGAAAATAGTAAAACTCAAATATAATAAGAAAAATCGAGGCAAAACTCTAACAAACGGGATGGTGATGACCATGAATATAATCGTAATTATGGGGGAGGTAAGTATGGTAGCAACTGAAGATAGTAGTTAGCAAAGGTGGTAAATGTGATGACATAGGTGATTGGTAGTAGACAATGGTAAAAAAGTTATTAACAATGATGGTGACAGTGACAGTTGTAGTTGTGATAGGAGAGGTGGTTAGTAATGATGGTGGTTGTGATGACAAAGGTGGTTTAGTGGTAGTAACTAATGATTGTGGATAAAGTGATGATGAATATTATCCTCACACGTCACACAAATACCTCTTAATAATATTAGACTTTGTTCTAAATCTTAATAATTCAAATATATTCAAACTCACTAACTGCTTTAATGCGAAAGAAAATCCAAACTTCTTTGTGATCCCAGTGTACAATGTAATTCTTTGTTCTCAAATGTGTCTTAACATAGCAATTAATGCAAACTTATAAATCACATTTCTCAAATAAGAGAAGAGATACCAATCATATTTCTTATATATATGATTGTCAAATGTAATTTGCATTTAAATATCTCTTTTTCAAAATATAATAATTTACAAGTCTTATTCACTAAACATATTTTACAAATTCTACTTGTGAAATACAATTTAAATTAGTAAAATATAAAGTCACTCAAAATACAACCAATAAAAAGGGAAAAAATAGAAGAGAGATATAACCAAGAAAGAAACATTCTTCCACTTTACTTCCCTACTACTCGCAACTTCCAAAGCGAATCTCTCTTCCCCAGTCACTCCCCTCCCCTCCAATGTTTCGATCTGTAATTCTTCTCTTTGCAGAGCTTTCAAAATCCCACAAAGATCTGTAATTAACTCGCAAAAAATCCACCCAAAAGCCACAAAAATGGAAGATTTAGACACCCAAATGGTCAAAATTTTGAATCAAAAGTAGAAATGAATAGACAAATGAGAAGAACCAATAGAAAGTGCAGGCTTTGGTGGCCAACCCATCTTTCTTGTTTAAATCAATTGACTAATTTGCATTCCTATGCTTTCTTGTTTGGTTGGTTTATCTCTTCATCTGATGCTTCTTTCGACATTGTTGTTGCTTTCGCTTGCGATGAATCTTCACTTCTTTCTATGACGACCCATATGAATCTTGAGGTAAAATTTCTTAAATAACCCTTCAAAGATTCATAATTTTGCGCAATCTGGGTTTATGTAATTTAGTGTCTGTTGTGAGAAAAGTTGAAAAAAATGCCTTAATGTGAATTGGGTTAATCTCAAAATGTGAAAAAAGATGAAACATTGGTGAGCTGGGTTGGTGTTCAAATTTCACAATCTGGGTTGATGAGAATTTAGTATCCTAAGTTTGTGTTTTTTCAAGTTTGTTGTGATGTGAATTGAGTTTCTAAGTTTATCTTTTGATGTGAATTGAGTTTCTAAGTTTATCTTTTCAAGTTTGTTGTGATGTGAATTGAGTATCTAAGTTGTGTTTTCAAGTTTGTTGTAAAAAGTGCATGTTGCCTTACTCTAAAAGTTTGTTGTGAAAATGGTGAGCGAGTTAATGTCAAAGTGGTGGAATAAAGGGTGACCTGGGATCATTTTCAAATATGAAAATAGTGAAATAAAGGGTGAGATGTGATCATCTTCAAATATGAAAAAGATGAAACATAGTGAACTGGTTAATATTTTAGGTGTGGAAAGGGGAAGTGGGTAAAGGTTGAGCTTCCTTCCCTCTCTTATTTAACTGCTTGACACCATTTTATGGAGATGAACTTGGCAATGAAATTTTTCCTTTTTATTTTGAAAAAGAGATAATGTTTGGCATCTATAGAGTATAACTTGTGATGAATTAGATTTTTCGTTGATTGCTAAAAAATTAGGAAACTTTGGGACTAATAATCTTTATTGGCTATATTTGAGGAATCTGCATAAATAGATGGTATGAGGACATGCGGTTAATATGAGGGTAGTTAACGTGGAACTTCCTCCTTGTTCCAAATATAAGCCACATTTATGCTAAGAAATACAACAACAACAACAACATACCCAGTGAAATCCCACTAGGTGGGGTCTGGGGAGGGTAGAGTGTACGCAGACCTTGTCACTACCTCGTGGAGGTAGAGAGGCTGTTTTCGAAAGACCCTCAGCTCAAGTACAACAAATCCAAGTTAAAGGGGAGGAAAACAGTGTACAAAACATACCATCCAATAAGAAAGATAGTGAATAATCAACAGAGGAGACAGTAGCCTCAATAGCACAATGATTTATGCTAAGAAATAACCAATGAAAATGTGGTAACATTCTTTGGTATGGTGCTTTTAGTAAAATACCATTTTCTCCCCTTTACACACTTAAAGCTTAGGTACTAAAGTAAATGCATTTAATTTAAGGAGATAAAATTTCTAAACCTCAAGCAAATGGATCAATATGGTTGGTCTGAGCAAGTTTCTTCTGGTTTTTATTTGATATGAGAAGTCTGGATGATAATCATTGAACATATGTCAACGTGGATTTAGAGATGTTTGGGATCAATTATACACCCACAAAAACATGTACTGTGTAAGTGGCTTTTGTGGGTGATAACCCTCCGTCCATTATAGTTTTGTCCAGAATTATAGGAAATCACATTCTTAGTACTTATACTTTGCAACTATCCCATGCTAGTTCATGGATTTGATTCATTTGTACAGATAACTATGTTGTATTTCTTTACATGTGCACTATATATATTTTATGAAAACTGTTTTTTATTCTTTTACAAATTTGTTGATTATCTTGTACTAGTATTTTTGTCTAATTTATTATATGATGATTTCTGTTTCATTTTATTAGAGGGTTCTTCAAGGCATAAACAGAAAGATGCCTGTGTTTCTACAAGATAAAAGCAAGCTATCTCTGCTAGGTTATTATGCAGCAGATTTCAGCAGCAATGGGCAGTTGCTAATGGTCAGAAGCAAAGGGAAAAAGCATGTCAACTCTACTAGTAAGAGGACATGTGTGTGTGCTGAGCAACATGCACCTGAAGGGAAACGTGGAAGATGGAGATGTGGATGTCACAAATTGGATGCAATACTAGAGCAGAGTAGGGCATTCTCCTTAAAGGATAATATTTGGGCACAGATTGTATGTGATAATTCTCAAGCTGTTAGCAGAAAAGTAGAGCTAATACCAAAAGTTCATCATATACATAGGATGGGAGAAACCATATTCCAATTAGATGTCCACGTATGTAAGTCATAATAACCCATACGACATCCTTAGATTTACTTGACTTTGTCTTGCAGTTCCTTATTGTTCTATTTTTCTTCACAATAAACTCAGGTAGTGTTTTATGGAATTCCTGTGTTTGGTGGCCACCATTACTCATTGGGTTTCAAGAGTTCATCTGAGCAGGTGACAAACCATTGCAAGAAGCCTGAATGGGTTAAGGATCTTAACAGGAAGCGGCCATATCTTGACTTGGTATACCAATTATGAAGTTTAATCTTACCTGCACTGTTAACTGATTCTAAACCTCTTTGCTTTCAATTATCTGAAAAACAGGATGCTGTAATTCTATCTATCAACACTGCTAATGCAGCTAGAGTCTTTACAGAAGCAAATTATTCTGCCAAAAGATCCAGGGCTCCCTTCCATTTCTTTTGCATGTAACATCTTTTAAACTTTGACATGCTTTGATTTTCTGCTGCTTCATTGGTTTCTCTGCTATTTCTAATAGCTATCCAATGTCTTGCCAGGTTTTCTAGTTTGACATGGCAACTGCTTGCTATATTGCTTGCATCATTCTCTACTATCTTCTACGTCATCCTTCAGTTCTTCCATGCATGCTTGATCCATGTGTCTCACTCATATATCTATGTTGCGTTGGAGAAGGTATTCTCCAATACATGCAAAAATATGGAAATTCGATGCTGCCAGCTCCTCTATTGGCCGGTTATTCTCAAAGATTATGGTCTCAGGTAAACTTTCTCTGATAACCTTTTTTTCTGAACCATCCTGCTATGTGTGTTCTGTGTATTCTGGATAGAGCAAAATGAATGCATAGGATTCATATAATGAACCTGGTGCAATTGATTGATATGTGTATACTATTTTTTCTGCTATGCTTTCTGATTTTAATTTCTGCACTAAGAGGACTTGTATTTAGGTCTCAATCCTGTGTGGAGTATGCTGAGAAAGCGGCATTTCACAAACATTCCATGTGGGCAGGCCTTGTAGTTGATCTACTTCTGGGGAACTTTCTTGGCATCATATTGTGGTCTCGAGCTAGAGCAGCTTGCGTGTGGGTTTCAAGTTTTTCTGAAAATGCCACTAACTATCTTCTGCGTACTGGTTGTGTGTGGCTTATGGGAAACCCAGCGGGATTCAAGTTGAATACTGAGCTAGCCGGAGTTCTTGGGACAATTTCCCTGATTGCTATTCAAATTTGGTCTACCCTATGGTGGTTATTGGGTTTCTTCTTGATTCATCTCATTAAAGTAGTAGCTGTATTTGGTTCATTGTTTGGTCTGACAGCAGCAGCTGCTCTGATCATCGACACAATTTCACTAGCAACTACACATGTTTCTGCTCTTCAGTGGTTGCTTACACTGCTATATTCGTGGCAAATACAGGCAGTAGATGCTTTATGGCGACTTTTCAGGTATCTTTCCCTGTAATGCTATCTGCACTCTAAAGTATCTTGTGGACTGGTATTGATCAATTAATCCAGGGTTAATCAACTTCTATCTTTTTGAGGTCACTACGTGGTTTAGACATGGTGACCAAAAATATATAGTCCTTTTTCTTTTTGGCATACAACAGAACTTGGTTCATTCTTGTAGGCTACTTAATAACATTGGAAAGAGGAGGTAAACATTGAAGCTTCATCACTCAACACTAAGTGCTCCCTATGAACATTCAATCCAAATGCCCTAAAAGCTAAAAATAAATCTTTCATCATTTTTAGTGAAGTGTGAGTTGAACCAGTTCTCCCCTTTTAAACTTAAAAAACAAGGATCTTTACCTTTGTCTGGAATTAATTAGTCAATAATTTTACTTCCGGGGTGACTGGAAAAAATTATGGATATTAACCATGGCGTAGGGATTATTTTCTGCTGGACAACAGATCGGAAAATGCCACCATTTGCTAAAGTAGGAACTGCAGGAAAAGAAGGAACAGAAAAAGGGGGATATGCAAGATCAAGATGGGGAAAATAATGTGTGATCTATGTTAGGGTCATTCCTTGAGTAGGAATGAGGTAAAAGAGGGACGTGAATTTTCGCTAGGTTAATATTGTCTAACAATATAGAAGAGGAGTGTGGTTATCAAAAGGGGAGTGTAATAGCTTCACACTTTAATTTGGTTATTCATCTGATACAGTGGGGAGTTTAGCAGCTGAAAGGAAAGATGACTAACCAAAAATACCTAACCTCGCTGTCTATGTTCTGGTTATAATCATTATTTAACTTATATGGAACAAATGTTCATTTTTGACGGCCTATTTAGTCTATGCTTTCTATTATATTTACTTGTCTCTTCAATTTTTATTCCCATGGTTGTTTTTCCCAAACTGTGCTCACCAAACAACTCTTTCATGGACATCCACCATAACTTTGCTTGGTTTTTAACTGGAAAGGACTGCTTAACTGAGCTATTTTCACAAAGTCACTATATCATTTTCTTGCGAAACCAGTATAAAGCATGTTGTGTCAGGTCTTTCCTTTTTATAGATCTCTTTTGTCTTTGTTACTCACCAATATGCTTCTGTTGTGGTGGTTGCTTAAAAAACCACTAACATTTTGCCTCCTTGAATTGCAGGGGTAGGAAGTGGAATCCTCTTCGTCAAAGACTAGATAGCTATGCATATAGTGTGGAACAACATGTTGTTGGGTCTCTCCTGTTTACTCCACTTTTACTTCTGCTACCAACGACTTCATTGTTCTATATTTTCTTCACCATTATGAAGACAACCATTAGCTTTGTTTGCATAGCCATTCAGTTTGGCATATCTATAATTCATGCCACACCTTATATTAAGATTTTCTTTTGGTTCATGAGGAGGAAACGATTTCCTAGTGGATTATGGTTTGAGATTGTTTTGTGTCAGAGAAATGCCACTAATTTAGCAGAGGTTAAATCTGCTGATAAGACTGTTTCAGGATCTGAGGATCCCCGCCACTGTAGATCCGCAGTTCTGGTTTCATTTCTTCACAGCAATTTTTTGAGCTTAAGTAAGTCCTTGAGCATTACTATTTAATTCTTAAAATTTTGTGACCAAAGAGGTGAAGGATAACATATTTATTGCTTCTAGAGTTTGTTTTATTGGATGGGAGGTCTCCTCTACGTGGTGTGATCCTTTTTACTGCAAGTCCAACTTTTAAATGTTAATTCCACAACATCCTCACCTTTTTCTGATAGTATCTCATTCATGTAGTGGTATCTACAACTCGGGGAGCAAACATTTTCTTCAACAATTGATTGAGCAAGGGCTCTTTAGTGTAAATTTGACAGGATGTTTATTGTTTCTCCCATAGTTACACATTTCCCCTTTCCAAGTAATAGAACTTTTCTACTACCACTGTAATGACACCAGTGAAGTAAACCGACAAAGAATAATATACATGACAAGTTTTCACATAACTGTTGCACCATTTTACCATGTCAGTGAGTCAAGCTGGAAACTAGAACTAGCTTCTATCTGTTCCCAGCATATCATACTTTCATCTTACTTGCTCATGGTTGTATAACATCTTTGCTTCTTGTTTGTTCTTTTTTCAAGTGTGTTTATTGTGTTTGCTAACTCTGCAAAAATATGTTGCAGGACAAGTAGTTTGGCCACACTATAGAAATGTTTTTTCTGATGTATCTAGATCTTCTATTGCATTGTCAGCTTATGGAGTTCTGACAGGGAAAAGGTATTTCAACTTTTCTTCAATAGATCTTCTCTTACACCTTTTAACTAATTCTTGAGATATGTTTGGTTTGACGGAAGTCTTTTTTCAGAAAAATGTTTTCCACGAGGAAGTCATTTTCTAGTGTTCAGTTACAAGAAAATGTTCTTTGAGGTCCCATCAAAAGAGGGGAAATGACTTTTCTCCTTTATGGACAGAAGTCATTTTTCCTGCTTCATATTACTTGCTACTTATTATTATTAATATTAGTCTTTAATATATTTTTCTTAGAAAATATTTTCCAATCATCAATCAAACACCGGAAAACATTTCTCAGGAAGTGTTCTTTATAATAAATGACTTGTGTCATACCAATACACTCTTAATCTTGCTGGCTTTCTCACTTCTGTTTACTTTCTCATTATATAGAACTCCATCTGCTCCAAAGATTGGTCTTCCTCCGACACTGCCATGGGTGTCTATTCCGTACAAAGAATACTGGCGCCTTTGCCATGAAGCAGTCCTCGATTGCAGGCAAGATTGCTACTGCCAATTGCACCAATAGTTGTCAAAAAAGGTAGGACAACAACAGAAGACAAAGAATTCTTTAGCGTGCTATGTTTCACACTGCCATTCCATACGCGTATTCCTTTCATTATTCTCAGTGTCAGGAATTGTTTCATAAAATTTTGTACACGTGAGGGCGAAAGGTAGTGTGGAAGAGTTAGATATTTGTGTATAGTTAGAAGGGTTTTTGTTTTTAGGCCATCTTCTATCCATGATACAGCAATTTTGTTTTGTTATAGCACTGAATATTTGATGAATGGAGTAATGTTCTTTTCCTTCTTAGATTACTTACCCAAAGTTCATCTCTATATTTGTTATTGCAATGAACAAGTGTTAACAAGGTTTGTGTATAGTTAACTAGGTGATTTGTTTCAATCTGTCTAAATCTTGATGGACAAAGGTCGAAGTTAATACATTTGGATATGACTTCTTATCTTTTCCCCATCTCCAATTTCGGAATATTATAGTTTCTTTGTCCTTCAATTTTGTTGCTATTTGAGAACAAAAGACATTGACAATACAAATTGGTACAAAGGGAATAAGTCTTGTGACAAAGTTGCTTTATATATATGTTTGCAACAGAATAGTTAAGGTGTGTTTATACTAGTTTAGTTTAGATATCACCATTTTAAAAAATAAACTACATGTAACATCATCAATAAGATAAAATATATACTATTTATTTTGTTTTCTTATAAAATCAATTCAAAACATTTGAGAGGAGATGAAATGAAAAAATAGCATAAGCACTAGGTAGCCAAATGTGGCATAACCTTAGTATATTTATAATGTCCTTTTATTATAGGTGAACATAATTTTATCTTGTTAGGTCTATAGTACTATAAAATAAAGTTATAATTAATGACTAGAAAAAGTAGCATAATAATCTTTAATTAATTAATTAATTAATCATGCATGCCTATAAAGTAAATTCAATGAATTGATTTGGGCGGTTTACCTACCAAACTTAGCCACGTGACCAAATGCTAATTATAAGGATCCAGTTGTCAAATAGGCCCCACATTGCACTATTTTTTGATAAAAATAATTTTTAAAAAACAAACTAGTGATAGCGTCATATCAATCGATTCAATTCTATTTTGAAGTTCATTGACTTTATAAATGGAAAAATACATAAAAATTCCCCTGAACTTAATCGAATAATTTACTTTAATACTTAAACTATACGAGCGTTTAAATACCCCCCTTAATACTTTTGAAGTGATTTTTTTTCCACGGTGAGACTATAACACCACTCTCACCCGCCACATCATAACCATGTAGGCACCATGTCATTAATTTTTATTTCTTTTTTACTTATTCACTATTTTTTCTTAAACATTTTTGAAAATTAATTATATCAATTGATTAATTTATAAATGCATACCCCACACCTCTCTTTCTTCTTCCTTGTTGTTCACCACTATTCCAACCTTCCATACTTTTTTTTCTTCTTCTTCACTATTCAACAATTTTTAAGTCACTTTAAAGAAGAAAATTCACTAATATTCACATTATATTTTTTGAACCCTCCCAACGAATTTACCCACTTGGAGAATGGATTTTTTTGAAAGCCCATATTTTCTTGACAACTCAAATAAGAAATGAAGATTGCATAAGAAAATTAGTCCAAAAAAATATAAATTTTATGAGAAATGTTTGAATGGATCTAGAAATCAAAATGGGTCACTCAAAATTTAAGAAAGTTTATATTTGTCAAATCGACACCAATAATATGGAGTGAAATCGATGTCAATAAAATGACATTGGTATTGAATTTTAATAATTAGTAAAAGACTAGTGAAATGAAAATAGTGGATAGAGGTGGGGATGAAGATGGAGGAAAATATGTTTCAATGGAGAAAGATGTGTATTGAGGAAGATAACAAAATGAAAAAAAAAATTAAAGAAATTAAAAGGGGACCCACTAATTTCATTTACCTTTTAATAAGAAAATTTACATATTTTAAAGATTTAATATATATAAAAAAACTATTTAAATAATTTGTTATATATAGGCCAATAAAAAAAGGCCATGTGTAGGTCTTTAAAAATTCAGCTTTTTTTTTCTCTGTTTTCACGCACTTTCAGGAGAGTGCACTCACTCTTTCTGCCACATCATCCCTTAGGGGGTGTTTAAATCACTTCAAAGATGTTTAGGGGGTATTTAAACATCCGTGTAGTTTAAGTATTAAAGTACGTTTTCGTGCCAAGTTCAGGGTTTTTTATTTGGATAAATTACCTATATACACACCTTTTTTTTTCATAATTCCCATTAATCCCTACTAGTTCTAAATTTTTCCAAAATCCCTTATTTTACTCCCAAATCCTAGATACATAAATCCTAACTCTCAAAATCAATATTTATCCCTTCCTTATTTCACTCCACAAATCTCTATTTTTATTTAGCCTGATAAATAACAATCTTCGAAAATATTTTGGCTTTAAATATGTTTTCAAAATTCACAAAACAAAAAAAAATCGAAGAAGATAAAATAATATTTTTTAAAAACATATATATTTCATTTTTTTCCTTCTTCAAACGCAACAGCCACACTTTCTCCTAAACTTTAGATTTTGATATTTCACATTTGTAATCTTGATAACATCTCGTCTTTTTTTTTGTTATTATTATTTTTATTTCCCTTTCTTTTGTTTTATAATTTTTGTCAATATTGATCATTTTTTTACCTTCTTTTTGGTTTCTCAACATAATATTTCTAGTATAAAATTTATTGCCACAATTTTTTGTGGTCAATTCTCATCTTAAAGATAGCATAGTTTAATATGTTTTTTAAAAAATATAAGATGAAAATAATGATATTAATGGATATTAAAATTTATGTGGAATATCTTGTTCTTACCAAATTTGGAGAATAGTTTCCCAAAATTTGTTAACTTAACTATGGTTACAATACTTCTTAATATAATATAATCTTGATCTTTAAAAATTGAATAAGACACATGTCTCTCATCTAGAAGTGTACTTGACGAAATGGATGGAAAGTGTAATGGAGGGGAGCCAAATCCGTATTTGTTCATTTATAGATACACTTTATTTCAGCCTACATATATCTTTCTTTCACAACCTTATTATATCAAATACATTATTATCAACTACAAAATGATACATTATGTAAGTTATACGTATCTTTCAAGGCAAACAATACAATACTTATCAATTTAAACGAGATACATAATAGTATTGTATCATGTACTAATTTTTTTTAGATATGATATATACGTAAATTCTAATTTATACTAAATGTATCGATTACATATCAATTAGCACACGGTAATGTATCAATCTCAAATCTAACATCTTATGGGCAACAATTACTTATTTAATGTATCTAGTATAAATACAATATTTATCAAATTAAACGAGATACATAAATAGTAATGTATCATGCACTAATTTTTTAGATATGATACGTAAATTCGAATTTATACTAAATGTATCAATTACATAGCAACTACCACACAGTAATGTATCGATCTCAAATCTAACATCTTATGACAACAATTATTTATTTAATGTATCTAGTATAAATACAATACTTATCAATTTAAACAAGATACACAAATAGTATATAAAATGCTAAGTAGCAAAGATATTCATGATGTATCTTCTCAATTTTTTCGACAATTTTGAATCAAAATTGAAAGGATCTTCAATAAACTAGGAGAAGAATTTTGTATCTCAAAATTTTCAACAATTTTGAATCAAAATTGAAAGGATCTTCGTTGAATTGAGAGAAGAAAGAATCTTGAATCTCAAAATTTTTTATATTCTTGAATCAAAATTGAAGGATCTATGAACTTGAAAATTCAAAAGGATATCGTTTGTCCAACAACAATTCCATCACTTTTGTATCCTTCATAATTCACTTCGCTTACCCAAAAATTCAACAAAAGATTTTGAATCAAATCTGAAAGGTTTCTTTGTTGAACTGGGAGAGCAATTTGAAAATTTGAATTTCTTCATTCTATTAGGATTTTCCTATGTATGATTGAGAGTGAGAATAAACATAAGCATAATTTATGGGATTTAATTAATTTTCAGACTTTATTCTATTTTTAGTGCAACAAAAAGATTTTTTCTTGTATTAGAATTAATGTATCCGAATGGTGAATTAATGTATCCGGATGGGAACTTATGTATCCGGAAGGTATAAATTTTAAGGGATTATTGTAATTAGGAAAAAAGTAGGGATAAGATGTAATTTACTTCTTACACTATGTGATTTATGTAAGTTATACTTTTTTTTTTATGTATTTTCCCTTATAGAATCATTAATATATTAGTTTATCGGCTATAGATCTATCAATTATTGATCATTATCATTTTAGTTATCGATTTAACCATTAAGGTTTGGCATACAATTTTTTTTTTAATTAAGAATCACTTATAAATAAAGTGACAAACCAAATAAACTATGCACATGAGTTGATATATTACATCTTACTCAAAAGCAAATACTAGCACATTGTAGAATCAAAGAGTTTGAGACATTCAGAAATAAAAGTATGAAACTAAATCTTAAGTCAAAAAATTTTATATACTAAATGGTATAAATATAATTTCTTAATTTAATATTGAATTATCAGTTAATTCGAAAAAAACCTCAAACCGTTAAGAATCAATAATCCGATAATTAAAATAAAAATCAAAATCAACACCAGAACTCCTAAACTAATAACACATTATTATATTTTTAAACTAAAGTATTATTATATTTTGAAATTATAGCATTATTTATGATTTTTTTCCTTTTGAAAAACGTCATCATAACTACCCAATCCATTCTGAGCCATTAGATTAAAAAAAGGCCTTTTTATATAATCCGTTGGATCATTTACACTTGGCCCACAATTACAAGCCCATAACATGCTCTGTCGGGCCCAATAATTTTCTCTTTCTCGACTTGAATATGAACGTGTACATGTCTTTAACACTTTACCGGCTACTTTGTCTCCTCTACCACTCCACCACCAAACACGCACATCGATTAATTTTACGAGATATTTATTTTCTTTTATTATCACAAACAAGTACTTCCTCTGTCTCAATTTATGTGACTTACTTTCCTTTTTGGTCAGTCTAAAAAAGAATGACACATTGTTATATTAAGTAACAATTTAACTATAAAATGTCTATTTTACCCTTAATGAAATGATTTACAGTCACACAAATTTCTATCATTCATTTTGGACCATAAATTTTAAAAATCTTCCTTTCTTTCTTAAACTCCGTGCCGAGTCAAACTACCTCATATAAAATGGGACGGAGGGAGAAATAGGTTCTACTAGGTGTTGGATAAATGGGATGAAATAGCATTATCTCGCGCTAGGAGTGGAGGTGGAAATCTAAATACGAGTCCAATTGAATCTAATAATTTTTGTTTAAACAGTATATTTGTATTAGAAAACTTCATTAAGCATATACACATCAAATTTAGAATATACAAGTTTCAGGTTTGAGTTTCCTTAGATACTGAGTCGTCTTTGTTAGAGAGCATTTTATCCTCACAATGTAGGACTTTTCGATGCAAATCCGGATTTAGTCGAACTCCAATGTAGGTATCGAACACCATTTGGGAAACAAAAAGGAATTAAAAAAAAATTAGAACATACTTATGTATAGTTAAAGTTATATTAAAATTTCATGCTTCTTCTATCTCAATTTATAAAAGGTAGCAAAACGACACTTGATTAACTAAATTACGTTATAGACTTTTATGGTGGAGTCTCCTTTTTCCTTCTTTAATAATACATTATTATTATTATTATTATTATTATTATTATTATTATCTAGACACTGTACTTTGCGTAATAATATGCTTTATAAGCAGTCACTAAAAAAAGGATTAAGTAGTTCATTTGGTTTTAAAAATGTCACCCAAGTCTATTTATTTACTATTTTCTCAGAGACAAAAAAAATGTCACCTATCATGTTTGTCTTCATCTCTTAATATCAAATCAATGTAATTTTTAATCTTTAAGATACATCCCTTGTCAATGATGCTTTGAATTAAGTATGTAAAAGAATGTATCACCAATAGTGAGGTGGGAGAGTGAGACGATATTTCTTTATTTGTAAAAGTTTTTAAATTTGAATTTAGAAATATAACACGTTTAAGTTATTTTTATCAGACATACTTGTTGTTTGTCAATCTCGTATCGATCAATACTCCATTCATCTCAATATTATTGTCTATCGATTGAAATTTCCTCATTAATTAGCAAGAGACGGAGTCTGTTTCTTTCTCAACCATTTTTCAGAATTAGAGATGGAAAAAAAAGAGAAAGGAATTAGGATTTCTCGTCTTTAAAGAGTAAAGAGTATGAAAAAGTGTTGATTTGAATTAATCGAATCAGTATATTTTAAATATTGTATAATTAAACTAAAAACAAAGGCTAGCAAATTTTTTTCCTCCCAAACTTTCTATTTATATAGTTTACATGATAAATAATTGCCTGAGTATTATTTTCACCTTCTAAGTAGTCAAACAGTATCTCATGTCGAAAATATTTTGACTCAATCTAAAAAATTATTTGACCTATTGATATTCTCTTACATATAACTAAAAAAAAAAAGTTGTTGTCCCAATTAAATCTTTGATAAATTCAACAACATGGAGACCACTACCTTTGCACTACCAATATGGATAAAGTCATTATCCACAAAGGTACTAATATTTATTTCATAAGAAATTACATGGAAATCATTATAAATAAATAAAAATATAAATCATAATTAAATAACATATTTCGATGTGAACACACTTTTATCAATTACTATATTAAAATATCATCAACAAAAGTAATTAAACAAGTTAAATCATAACTACGATTATATTATTTCCAAATTATATATACTAGGGTAGCCGGTTGGTGATAACAAAAATCTAGATTTTAAAAATTTAGAATAAGTTATTATAGGAATATAATTTAATTCTTGTAAGTCAATCATTAGGTTGCCTTGGTCTTCCCCGAACCTATGCTTCGGTTACGAACCTTCTAGGCTTGGTGTTCTTGCTATAAATAGTAGACCTTTTTCCGATTGGAGATAAGACTTCATACGTGTACGAGTCGCTTCTGTAGTTGAAAGATATTTTCTCTTCAATAAGGTACTGTAAATATTGATATTATAGCTATTAGTTTCGAATTTTCTGGTTTTTGATTTGAGATTTTGTATTTCCGTTCACCGATCTGTTGAATTCTGGTTGAAATTTGGAATTTTTGGATGTAATTTTTGCTTAAAATGATTGATTTTTGGTTCTGATTAACTTTTTTTCTAGCGATCGTGAAGTATATTTGATGAGTATGAAGTTTGACTTGGAAGTGAGAAGTTTGACTAGAAAATGATTGATTTTTTGGTTGTTTTTATTGATTGATGAACATCTTTTAGCTGAACTGTAATTGATCAGTTGGAAGATGGAATTGAAATTTTAGTATTAAATTTCCGGTTTTTGATTTGAGATTTTATCTTTTGTTTCTCCGATCTGTGGAATTGTGTTTGAAATTTGGCTTTTTTTGATGTAATTTTTGCTAAAAATGATTGATATTTGGTTGGGATGAGTTGTGAAGAACAGTTTTTCTAGCGATCGTGAAGGATATTTTGATGAGTATGAAGTTTGACTTGGAAGTGAGAAGTTCTACCGGAAAAATGATTGATCCAAATATATTTCCCAAGTCAAGGTCAATCAATCAACTGAAAAATGTTTGACTTGAAAAATTTGATCAGTTGGAAGATGACTTTAAAGTAGAGACTGCGACTACAGATTGTAGTTTTGATTATACTTTTCATTGATTGATTGACCTTGAATTGGTCTGTGGCGATTTATAGTCGTTAATTTTATCTAAATTCCAAAAGGTCATTTTGATGATTATGTGAAATTTGTTTGAATAGATCTGTTAGATTTGAGGAGTTTTCGTGGTTAGAATTCATTAGTTTGGTTAAATCTGAAAGAATGATGGAGAAACAACAGTTGTTTTAGTAAGTTGAAATTGCAGTGGAAGTGAAGTATTCTTTTGATAGATGTTAATTCATTTTAATTAGAGAATATTTGTTTGTAATCGGTACGTTTTTGTTATCATCATAGAATCATTCCTCAAGGGGGGTTTGTTAAAGTAGTTTTGCTGAAATTTCTAGTTTTCTATGTTCTAGTTATTAGTTGAATGTTTGAATTGCAGCGTCCTAGATTATGTGATCATATTTGGCTCTTTGCTGTATTTATGCACTAATATGTTGGATTCATTCTTTTCTCAAATGTCTTCAGATAGCAATTTTGGAGAAAGAAGAATGGCTTTAGTTTCTGGAGGAAGGTCGTCAACACTGAATCCGAATGCACCTCTCTTCATCCCATCTTATGTGCAACAAGTGGAGGACTTTTCACCTGAATGGTGGAATTTGGTAACAACTGCAACATGGTTCCGCGATTATTGGACGAGCCAGCATCAAGGAGAGGAATATGGCGATGATGATCTTGGGTTTACTGGAAATGATGTTGCTGACTTGCTTCCCGAAAACATTGATCTTGATGTTGATGAGGATATTTTGAATATGGAAGCTCAGTTTGAAGAATTTCTTCAATCATCTGAAAGTGAGCAACAAGGCATCAAGTCATCACTCTCTGGTGTCAATGGTATGTTTCAATTTGGTATATACCAATCTCCATTATCTACAATTCCATAATCTTGATTCTCATGTCGTTGGTTCTTACTCGCATTTACCTCTTGACTACAGGCTTACCCAAGGGTTCTGAGGCACTCGTAAGGACACTGAGCATGCCAAAGCCAAAATCTCCTATTGAGCCTCCAAAGTTGTACGAGAAACCAGCAAAGATTGTTAGCCCAAAGAACAGCCTTCGCCGCATCCAGCAGCCCCGCTAAATGTAGTTTAGCTTAAGCAAAAGTTCTTTATTTGTAGTTTGGGTGTTTGTTAGTTCTTAATCTGCAGCTTTTAATCTTTGAAAAGCAGCAATTGAGAAAGTTTCAAGAGTCTTTAGTTCTTGTTATCTTTTGTATAGAGCAAGGTAGAGGTGGCACTTTTGTATCTAGCCTTGTTCATAGTTTTAGTATATCTTTTCATCAGTTTTTTAACTTTGTAAACATCAAAACTTGTCCAAAGTGAAAAAAAATATATGTAAAAATCAGTTGACAAAAAGAGCATATCTTTTGAGTCTTATTTCTTGAAGAATGTTCTAAATTTCTGCCTTTCCTCATTAGTTTCAGCCTTTTGGGGGATGCAGGCCATTATAATTTTTGGCAATTCCTTGAGCCGTGGATGATCTATCGGAAATAACCTCTATTAATTTCAAAGGTAGGTGTAAGGTCTTGTGTATACACTCGTGAAATTAAGCTGGTATGTTGTTGTTTATATATATTAGGGTTGTTTTGAATTCAAATCATGATGCAATTACGAGGTCTCAGTCAAGTGTTGTTAATTGATAGGTACGCTCTATCAATCCTTTCTTGGCCTTGTGTCTATGTCACTTTTGGTAATGGTTCTATCAATAATCTCTTTAGGTCACCATTCAAATTTCAATATTCTATTTGTCTAAACATTAATAGGTCATCTTTACTCAATATTTATACTGATTAAAAAAAACACTAAATACATACAAAAGATAATTAAATTAGGTACAAATTAGCTCCAAAATCAGTGTCATAAGATATTGTAGATTGCTTTTCGAAAATAACATGATATATTTTAGAAAAAAGTCTAAAAGATAAGCTTAATGAAAAGGTCCATTAAGCTAAAAGATCTTCCTCATCATTGGGCACTAGCTAGGAAGAGTCCAAGCTCCACTTTATTTCTTTTGTTTGGTTTTGGTCTAAGTTCATAGTATTAATTAATTAAAGCAATACTATATGAAAGTGATCCCACATTTTGTCTCTAATTTCATTAACAATAACATTTAGCACGTAGACCCCAATTAGTAACAAGTGGACAACACTATGATTTCATTTAGCAGGTATAAATTATAATTATGTTTTAGTTTTTTTTTCATTAGGACATCTTCATTACTATATTCTTTTTGGTATATTGCTTTAAAATGTTTTACTTAAATTAAAGATTTATCAAAAATATTCTTATGTTTTAACAAAATAAGAATAAAATGTGTATGTATAGTATGTTGTTAACTAGTTAATGTAGCAAATAAAAGAAGAATAGGTCCATATGATCGACCTAGTGAATAATACTCATTATTTCTATAGGATCGACGTCATTTTTTGGACTTTTGTGGTCACAAATCTTTAATTTGAGATTATTAATTTTTCGTGTATATTAGTCCATAAACTATACAGATATGACCATCCGATTCCGTTTGGCCCCAAGGTCAATTTGAAATGACCTAGTGAATAATACTCATTGACTTTATAGGCCTAACATAATTTTTTTGGAGTTTTGTGGTTACATGAAAAAATTCGGGATTATTTCAATTTTTTATGTATATTAGTTTATGAATTTTTTGGAATATAATTGATCGATTCTGCTTGACCCCAAATTTTGTGGTGTGGCGGATCGGGATATATATAAATTTAGTTAATCAAGTAAAGATGTATTTTTAAGACTATCAATAATTTGGAAATGAAATTAATAATTTACGACTCGATGATTGTTATTTTACACTATTTTCATTGTGACTTCCCCCAATCCCTCACCCCCACCAGCCACCAAGAGGCTTTTTCTGTTTAGCAATTTTCTTGACTTTACAACATTCATGGCATCAGCCAGCACCAGTAAATACTTTAAAAAGTTTTTATCTTTGTTTTCAGCATTTCATTATTTCTTATATTCTGCAAAATTTGATACTCATTCACTTCTTTTTTTGTGAGTCTTTAAACATTTTTGATTGTGCAAACAATTTGGATTAGTGAAATGAGTTTCATTGCTTCTTAATATATACTAACAATGTAAAGGCATTGTCTTTTTGTGTTTATTTAGTTGGAAATTGAAATATATCTCTAGTTCAAATTCATAAAAGGGGGAAAAATTTGAGAATTTATATAAAATTACTTTATCCCAATTTATATGACTTACTACTGACTGGCTAGTCTAGTGCACAAAATATGCGATCAAGTAGTGTCCGGGGAAGTTTTGCATCCAAATATCAATAGTTGATTCCATAGTTCGAACCCAAGGCCACTATGAGGCGAATATACTGCAAAACTGCAAAAATTCTAACTTTGTTGCCATATTGCATCCTGCAATGCTAGTTAAATGTCCAATCAAATGTAAATCGTTGAAAAAACCAGAAAAAAAGAGAGAGATCATGTTAGAACAAATTACGTGTAAAGATCATGGTAGAATAGAAGGTTAGTTAGTAGTCGGGTTCTTTCTCTTTCCTAGAGTTTTAGTACTATTCGTTTCTTTCCCTTATTTTTAGATTTATATCACTACTTGTTGTTCCAGTATCTTATTATCTTGTTATTGTTTCTATTTGTTGCTATTGCATCTTTTTCACTGTTTGCTTAGTCGAGGGTCTTTTGAAAACAACCTCTCCACCTTCTCAAAGGCAGGGGTAAGGTATACGTATACTGTATACCCTCCTCAGCCTCTCTACACACTAGGTTTGTTAACCTCTCCTATAGTATCGTCATTAGTAGAGTTTAACCAACCAATTTCAGGATGGATTGGTGTTAGAGTGGATAAAAGTCCTACGTTGGTTCGGGAATGGACTGGTGGTCTCCTTATATGAACTTGGGCAATCATCCCCTTATAAGATAGCGTTTGGGGTTGAGTTAGGCCCAAGTGTCATATCTTTACAACTGGTGTGGTTCTTCCTCTATGTCTAGGACACCAGGATATCGAACCATGAACGAAGAAAGGCATGAGAGAAATGCATATTGGCTAGTGAATTGTTGTTGGGGAATTGATTGAAATGGGCTGCTCTTTAAGAGGATCAATGACAGGTCCCATGGATATGCCAAAAGGAGATAAGCTCGTGCTGAGGGGTTTAAAGTTCCATGGATATCACGGGGTGAAGCCAGAAGAAACGAAGCTGGGACAGAAGTTCTTGGTGGATGTTGATGCTTGGATGGATCTTCAACCAGCTGGTGCTTATCAGATACTCTAAGTTACACTGACATATACAGGTGAGTAGTCGTTGCAATCGTGCTTCATTTTCTTCTTCCTGAAGGTTATGATGGAAGATAAGAAGTTCTTTTATTGAAATAAACCCGTAAGAAGATTTAGTCATACATTGGCTTTGGGAAATTGTTCAATCAACTGGCCTGATGTTAATTTGCTGAGCAATTTTCTCTGTTGATCCTTATAATTATCTCGATGTGACATTGATTTGATATCATTTTCATCTGAGAATTGGCAGAATAGTGAAAGAGACTGTAGAAGGTCCACCTAGTAAACTTCTAGAGAATGTGGCGGAGCTCATAGCATCTACAACATGTATCCGCAGGTATCTGTTGTTCGTGTTCAAGTTGGAAAACCTCATGTGGCTGTTCAAGGACCTGTTGACGACTTAGGCGTCGAGATCATCAGACGCTGCAGAGATCTTGATGTGTAAAGCCAAGACATACATGTTGCTTGTATTAGTTTTTGTTATTCAAAATCCTATTGTTCAATGACTTCTTTTGATTGCAAAGCTAGTTTTTTCTCTTCATGTGTATTGTAAAGAATCTTTTCCATCTGCATTTGTTGAGTGCATGATTGAGAATGAAAATAAAGAAAACACAACAAAAAAGTTGATTCCTTTATATATTGTAAATTGTAACCCAAGAGTTGTTATTTCTCATAGTGATTTCTTTTCGACTACGTAATGGATAGAGTTACTCGATACATGTATTTATACTCTCATGGCACATGGACTATGGATAGTTATTACGAATTACGAAGACTTTTTATATACTTCATTCATTTCTGGTCCCAAGGAAATTATCATAATGGCAAAACATTTGTTTGTATTAGCAAAATTTGAGCTTTGATTCATGAAAAAAGATATCACATGGCTACTACTAGAAAGAGGGAGAACGGAATGATCCCTTTCGATTAGAAGGGTGTTAACCCTTTAGCGGTTAACATGTGCCTGAGGCAATTTGATACACCAAACATCTCGCATTCACACAAGGTCCAATGTGATGCTAAGAATCTAACCTAATGCTTGCATTAGGGGCTACTTCAATGACTCGAACCCATGACCTATCACATAGAGACAATTTTATCATTACACCGAGACTCCCCTTCAACCCTTAGCATATGCTTATCCAACACAAATAAAAATTTGTGGGAGCAATGAATTTCAGGTACCTGATAGTTAAATCGAGAAAAAAATTAGAGGTATTTCAACCCTAAAATAAAGGAGAGAGTGTTGCCTCGCAAGAAGAAAACAGAAACCAGGGATTAACTTAAGTTACAGCTCTTGCAAAAAAAGAAATGTGATGAGAACAATGGATTTTCATCAACCACTGATCTTTATGTAATTTGCATTGGTTTCTAAAAACAAAAAAAGAACTACAGCGGGGTCGTGGCTCATTCAGCAACAGCACCTGTGCCACTACTTCTAGCTTTGCCCTTGCGGTTCCATATTGGAGTAGTTTCGATGAGCTTATGAGGGACAAGACGTCTTTCACGTTTAGTTAGCTTTTTGAAGTTGTGTACTCTCAACTTAGCTATCTCGGCCTCCTCTGCCGGTGTTATCTCCCTAAGAACCACTGTCAGTCTACATTCTGGCCTCACCATCATTCCACACTTTCCTTTAGCATGGTAGGACAACCTTTTCTTAAAGAGTCCCTTCCCAAGAAATGCCTCAGCTGCATCAAACATGAACAAGGATGAAGTACTCCAAGGGTAGAAATGAGATGAAAACATGTAAAGTTATTGTATGTCATTTTACCAATAAGAAGACGATCCGGATCAAATCCATAGTTATGCACTGCATTTGCTCGAGCAGAGTGTATAACCTACACGAGAAATGTTCCCGTTATATCACACTTGAACTATGAGTAATCAACTTCTTTATACTTCTCATGTTAGACAATAGTAGTACAACTTGGGAGGGCTTGCTCTTTGGTGTTTGGGAAAGAACACTTGTCAAGGTTAGTATACAGCTAGGTGTGCTTTCTTGTGGATAGATGTGGCCTCCTGTTTTGACGGAACCGTAGGCAATATATTTGTCATAGAAGCAATTACTTTTAATATCAGATCTGCAGTGGCCTTACCTGATAGACAGTTTTGGCAGCTCGCTTTACCGTCACTTGCAACTGTAACAATGCATCTTCAACACGCATACCACGAACTAATGCAGCAACCAAGTTCACCTTCTTTGGGCTCTGAAAAGGACAACATGTTAAAATATAAAAGAATAGCAGGTCTAGGATTATTAGCAGTTGCTGCTGGTGGGAGTAACATCAACAAAGATTGTCAGTGATCCCAATCCAACAAACAGCAGAATTTTATAACAACCACATGCACTTCCAAGTTTGGAAAATTTATCTGAAAATCAGACAAGATTACAGACTAGGTAAAGGGGAGATGTCATGACTTGTAAAAATACAGACAAGTTATAAATGTAGAAAGCCCCAACAAACTGCTTGAAATGATGAACCACTCAAACTCCACAAAGCATAGCTAACTCCAACCTCAATTAAAGGAGGGTTGTAGTAAGTTAATAGTCGCCGAGAAAAAGTTTATCTGTAGTTTAACTATGATCAATTCTTTGAGAATAGATGATTCATATAGGCAACCACAACTATTTCTAGACTCAAATGTAGTTGATTTGATATAAAAGTTGAAATAAGTCCTTTTTAACAGGAGAGAGATTTGCTGATACAAAGGATTACAATAGATTGGGAACAAAATTTGTCAAGAAAAATCAAACGAAGATGATAAAGAGAGAATTCCGAAAAAAATAAATGTTTCAGTCTCTGAGGGGCTGACCTAGCGGTCAAAGAGAACCAAGGGAATCCCAGTAAAGTGCAAACTGTGTACACTGGTAAATTCTTCAGATCTGTCTAAAACCTTGGTGAGTAGAGTTACCCGATAACTACGTTGGTGAGAGGTAACAGGTAAGGATGGATTAAATGAGGTGCACATAAACTGTCCCCAACACCAAAGATATCAAAAAAGAAAAGCAACTCACCCAATCTTAATCGTGGAGAACTATTTCCTGTAAATAAGGCCAACTCCCTTGGCCGACAGAGAGAATCTGGTAGAAAAACTGTGTGGATGGCTGCCCTGTAAGGAGAGAATCTGGAAGAAGACATTTTGGAGTTCGGGAGACTTTCCTAAGCAGGTAATGCTAGATTAAAGGTAGCTGCAGGTGGATGATATGTAAGGTGAAGAAGAAAGTTCTAAAAACTCCACCTAGAAAGAAGCAATAAAACATATAAATCTCATAAAACCAGAAGGCTGTGGCATCTCATACCTGTTTTATACCCTTCAAAATAGCTTGAACTTTTGAAGGTTTAGAAATTGCTTTCTCTGCTTCTGTACTTCCCGTACTTGATGGTAACATTGGTGTTAATGGAGAAGAAATTGGTGTTGCATCGTCGGCAAGTAATGTCCTTGAACTAGACAAACCCTATCAAAAGTAAAATAAACATTTAAAAACAATGGAACTGTTTGAACCAATTAAATTCTAGTTTTGCAGGTGAACCATTTTATAGCTAAAGAACATAAGCCCCGACACCACAGTTATCAAAAAATAAAGAAAAAAGAAGCACAAGTGCCTTTTGTAGCTTGCAAGTTGTAAGTCATTATAAGTAACTGAATAGGTATATCTATACCGGAGAAGTAGATGTCAAAATAAGAAAAGCATTTGTAAGAAAACATATTGTGTTAATGTCCTTATAGATATAACTATTAGTGTATATGCATAAAACTTTCTTGATAGCTAGTAATTATGTGTACATTAAGGTACTCATATTTAGATCGTTTTGTAAATATCTCAATGCAGGAGTTAGCTGCTTGAATGACGCATGCTTTAGTCTAACACCCTAACAACTATGAACATAAGATAAGAACTCCAACTAATGAATATTTTGTTACCATGAAGCTCTACCACATAAAATGTTTATCCCACTGAAACAAGAAAAACACAATCACAGAATATCAACTCAGCACACCATAAATGGGCACAATAGATCAAGTAAAGGACATTTCAAGTATTACCAGATGTTGTAGATATTGGTACAATGGCCTTGAGATGCAAGGGGAAAGTGTATTCTGCAGCCTTGGTAAATAAGGCACCTCACCTAGAAAATGCATTATGTTCAACCATCAAATAAGTTGATGTATAACTTGAGACATCAGAAATGAAAAGGACTTGAAGGCAACTAAAAGCAGATCTTTGAACCCCATAATCGATTTGCTTTTACTGTTGTTGCATCGTCTATTTACACTGATCATGAGACACTCCTAACATCAGTTTTATCATACTCCACACAGAAAAACTAAGATTTACCGAGTACTGGAGTTGCCTTTGAGTGAAACAATGAATTGAAAGGAACAGTTAGATTTTGTTGATATCTCTTCCCAGCCTGACGAAGTATGCACTGAAAATGACGTTCCCAGCCCACCATTTCTTCAGCTAAACGAAATCCCCCTCAATACCTCTAGACAATCTCAGTTCGTCTACAAAGCAGAGAAGCATAATAATTATTTTAGTCTGTTAATGCAAGTCAATGTTCCCTGTGAAAACATTAGAAAAGAATGAAAAGTAAAATAAAATTCTCTAAGAGCACAATCGAGAGAAAAATATGATCTTCCATCTGCACAGGTACAAACAAGTACATGTAGAAATCTCCAAGCATTTTTTCCACTATTGAGATTTGCTAGATCACACACTTGGGTGCAGCTAATAGTTTCCCAATAGTTTATACAAGAGATAACAGAGAACATTGTCACTGTAAACTTAACAAAGCACAATTGGACGTAAAAGTTGTCTACCTATGGTCACTTTATATATACACTAGAAAGATGACAGCCATGCATTGACAAGCCTAACATATTAAGTATTCAATTGTTGTTTCCTTTTATTTCAGTGTTCTTGTATCAATAGAAACAATGGTCCATGTAAAATAAAAATACATAAATCATTAGATAAGTATAATCAGATAACTTTTACTGCCTAATCAGATAATTTTACTGCATAATAGGACATTTTTCTTTATTGTATAATACTTGCATATGAGAACCTTAGAATTATGTACAATTCTAAGCTACTCAGGGTGTATCTTCAAGGACAACACAAAAATCATTTTATCCATTTTTGCACAGCTTGCCAGTGAGCCTTGGTCATTGCAAAACAACATAGAAGAAATTTATAGTACCTCTATTTGCAATCTATGTGCTTATTACATAGGCATCAATTATGGATATTTTACATGGATAGAAAAAACCATGGATTTCTCACATTAATCGAACTTGTAAGTTGCATGAGTAGAACAAGCTTAGACCATTACCAATATCTGATACACATTATCTTCACAATGTGGTTGGAGACGCATAAATTAGGAAAGGGAAGGAGATGCAGTTGGATCAGCTGAGCTTTTTAGATTCAGCTCTTAGCTCGCAGTTGCAATTAAAAAGACAGCTTCCTCTCATGTGATCTTTGTGCATATCTGATGCGACATATATGCGCAAGGCATACACATGTGTATATATTTGTAAAAGGCACAGGCTTAGTAAGAGTCTGGACTTTATAAAGTGTACGGAAGATTGCAACATGACCGATGCTGGCTATTCGGGGGACATTTTCACCTGGACCAATGGTAGAAGGCACAGTAAGAGAATACTAATAAAACTAGTCAGGGTTATGTATTTTGATAAATGGTCTCGGAGCTTCCAAATGGTTAAGGTCAGACATCTTCCAAGAACAGGTTCTGATCATAGAATGTTGTTAATGACTTGTGGTACTATCAATCCTCCAAAAGTTAAGTATTTCAAATTCCTAAGCTTTTGGATTGATCAAAATTATTTTATTGACACCGTAAAAGAGTCATGGCAAAACGAGATTAAGGGTAATTCTATGTGGATTCGACAACATAAGTTGAAGAGACTGAGCAAATGCCTTAGCCTATGGTCTAAAACATCTATTGGCAATGTTTTGAGAAAGTAAAAGAGCCAGAAGAACAGGTGGAGAAGGCAGAATTAGTTTATGCCTCTCACAACAGTGATCAAAATAGAGGTTATCTTCATGCCAAATATGCTGAGCAGATTCACTGGTTAAAAAAAGAATCCTCCATTCTAAAACAGAAGTCAATAATTAAATGGCAGGAAGATGGAGATAGTAACACTAAATACTTTCATAGTGTTATTAGACATAAAAGGAAGAGAGTTCATCTCTATAGAATTAAAGATGAGCAGGACAACTGGATTCAAGGTGATGAAAGGATTGCAGAAGCAGCCACTAGACACTTCAACAGTCTATTTTCACAAACCGATCAGCAACCGGAATTTAAGATCCTGGATAACATAGAAAGTATTATTACTGATGAAGAGAATGATCTACTTACTGGCATTCCAAACTCAGAGGAAATCTACCAGGCAATAACATCTCTGAACCCTGATAGTGCCCCTGGTCCTGATGGTTACAATGGCAGGTTCTACCAAGCTACTTGGGATACTATAAAGGATGATGTGAGTAATATGATTGTTGATTTTTTCAGCGGAGCCAAACTCACAAAATTTTACACACAAACTTGCCTTATTTTGCTACCTAAAGTAGAGTCCCCTAGTAATTTCTCACAACATACAGCTGATTTACTTAGTTGTTGGATCAGGAGAGGAGGTAGCAAGAGACGGAAGACCTGGTGGAATGTAATTCCACATTGCATTTGGTGGACAGAGTGGAAGGAGAGGAATAGTAGGAATTTTGAAGATATATCCAATTCCATTCACAAGGTTAAATGGAATTGCATTGTATCTCTATATTTTTGGTGTAAAGAGATAGGATTAGAGGATTCACATCAACTTTTAGAATTCTTAGGATCCTTGTAAGTATCCCCAGCATATCCTTAATGCTGAAGGATATAATGTTACCAATTCTCAGAAAAAAATATCCTTCCACGACTTGTTTCTCAGAATCAAACTGGTTTTATTAAAGGCAAAATGATCACTGAGAATAGTTTACTAACTCAAGAGTTGGTTCGTGATCATGAAGCTTGATATGGCTAAAGCTTATGACATAGTTCACGGCTTTTCCTAAAGTCCGTTATTAGAAAAATGGGGTTCTCTAAGATATTCATTGATCTAATTCAGAGACTGATATCAGAAGTGTGGCACTCTGTCATGATCAATGGTATAAGGCATGGTTTTTTCCATTCTACCAGGGGTCTCAAACAAGGAGGCCCTCTATCTCCTGGTTTGTTTGTCTTGGCTGCTGAAACTTTATCCAGGGCCCTTAATCAACTCTATGATAAACAAAGGATGCATTGGTTACTCTATGCACCAGAAGGGCCCTTTGATCAATCACTTGTGCTATGCTGCTGACATAGTCATGTTCTCTTCCGGCAACATGAGAACTATCAAGATGATCATGAAGACTTTGAGACAGTATGAGAGGGAGTCTGGACAAATGATCAATATTGACAAAAGAGTCTTCCTGACTGCCACTCACTCACCTGATAGTACAAGAAGGATGATTAACAGAATCAATGGTTATAACCATGAACTGTTTCCTATGAAATATCTTGGATGCTCTATTTTCCAGGAAGAAAGAGGGTTTAAAAACTTTGCTGATATTGCTAAAACAATCATGAACAAGGTTCAAGGATGGCATGGGAATATTCTTTCTTCAAGAGGAAGGTCCAGCATTATAAAACATGTACTTCAGTCACAAACTCTTCATATTTTGGCTGCTATGTCCCCTCCTAAGGACATTATCAAACAAACTAAAGGGTACTTTGCTAACTTTTTCTGGGGGCAAACAGATAACAAAAAGAGGTATCACTGGAGTTCTTGGGCTAATATGTGTTATCCCCTTAAAGAGGGTGGGACAGGATTTAAAAGACTTGAAGACATATGTAAAGCTTTTGCTGCAAAGAGATGGTGGAGACTGAGAACTGAGAACAATTTATGGTCTCAATTCATGATGCACAAATATTGTCAAAGAGGCCATGTGGTGGCTAGGAAGATTCAAAGATATCATTCCTCTATTTGGAAAGATCTCTTGAGAATTAAAGCTGAGGTAGAGGCTTTCATGTTGAGGAAGATTAATGACGGTCAAATTTCCTTTTGGTGGGACAATTGGAGTGGCATAGGTTCACTAGTCCTTTATCATCATACAGACAGCAGTCCAGGAAACCTCACTGTTGCCGATTGTCTAGATGGAGATCACTGGGATATGGATTATATATCTAGATTACTGCCTAACAACATTTGCCAAATCATCCAAAGCGTGAATATTGGTCCCAGGAACTGGAAAGATCAGGCTATTAGGACAAGTGCTCACCAGGAAATTCTCTTGCGCAAGTGCTTTTCAAAACCTCAGAAGCACTAGACCTGAAAATTTTATCTGGAAGTGCATATGGAGTAAGGATCTTCCTTCCAAAATAGTGTTCATTACCTGAAGAGCCATTAAAAGAAAACTGCCAATGTTTGACAGAATAAAGAAATATGGCACGAATGTTGACCATATGTGCAAATGTTGCACACAACCTGTCGAGGAGAGTATTCTAAATGTCTTCATTCACGGGGAGATGGCTACTAGAGTCTGGAAATACTTTGGGGATTCTATGGGCATTAACATGCAAAATTAGAGTATTCAGGTCATGATTTTATCTTCGTGGCACTGCAACTCTAAGAACTCTATGATGAGAGTGGTTTGCCAAAGCATCCCTATCTTTATTTGTTGGGAAATTTGGAACACATGGAGCTCAATAAAGTACAACCAAAAAAGATATTCAGTGGGCAAGATATGTTATGAAGTATCTCAACATCTAATAAGATTCATGAACAACAAAGGCTACAAGATGGACACAAACTACAATTGGAGTAGCATTTGTAAAGCTATGGAGTCTTATAAGGCCAAGCTGTCCAGTTAACCAATTACATGGAATAAGCCTCCTGAAAATATTATTAAAGTTAAAACAGATGGTAGCAGTGCTATACAAGAAAACAAAGCTGGAATAGGAGGCATTGCAAGAGACTACAAAGGGAATATCATCATGGCATTTGTCAAATCTATATCGTTCTGCTCCAATAACAATGCAGAAACCAAGGCTGCCTCATTTGTCTCAACTGGATAGATTTCAATGACACCAGAGATAGTATTTTGGAGGTGGACTTCATGATGGTGGTAAAATGGTTGGAAGGAGCCTATATTGTTCCTTGGGATCTTGAACACGAGGTGGAGCATATGAAGAGAATCATAGAGAAAAGGCATATCAAAGTCCAACACTGTTTCAGGGAAGCAAACACTGTAGATGATGCTTTGGCTAAATTTGGCAATAAATCTCCAGATAACTTGATAGCTAATATGTTCATCTCATTGCAGGAACTTCCACATGAAGCTAGAGGACCAATTAGAATGGACAAACCTCAGCTTGCCAACTTCAGAATCAAACATAAATGAAGTAAATGAAGCACAACAATGGTAAAGGAAGAGGGAGCTGCACGCAGCAGAAGTATAAAGATACACAAAACATCAACGATCTTTATCTTTTGTATAGCATAGTAGTTTTTTTTTTTTGGTGTAGCTTGGTAGTAACTTCATACTGAATGTACTACGTATCCAATGTAAAATTAGTACCTTTTATTTACTTATGATGTTCCTTAAGGACTTAGGCTAAGAGATCCACTCCCACTTTTTGCTGAGAACATAGCTAATTAGAGTGTCTTTAATCAGTAGTGTTCTCTCTAAGGAAGTGTTCAATTGAAGTCCGGAAATATCTTTTGATGTGTAACTAGGGAGATATGGCGTAGCCCTCCTCTCAAGTATTTTTTGAAGTTTTATTAACAAGGTAGGGGGTCAATGCCAAAAAAAAAAGTGTTCATGTGTGCGTTCGTACACCTTAGCCACTTATATATATATAAAAAAAAAAAAAAAACATAGAATCCAAAAACTAAAGTCTGAGTAACATAACAAGTAATAACTGACCTATAGTTAATGTATTGACTGATTGTAAGACTGTAACAATGAAATAAACCCAAATTCTTTCATAGACATTTCATCAAACAGGTTACATACACAACATAAACTGAACAAATACACTTCTGGGTACCATTGAAATCCAACTTTTGAACAATCAAGAATCAATTTTTCCTACATATATCAAGAAATAGACACAAACCAACAAAAACCCAAGTTTACATTTCCATTATTTTACCATTAAAAGTGCATTGTATCAGCTAAACAAACACACTTCTGGGGTACCATTGAAATCCAAGTATTTGAACAATCAAGAACTGATTTTTCCTACATATATCATCAAATATACACAAAACTATATAACCCAATTGGCAATATTCACTAAAAGTTCATTGTGAGAAGAAGAAAATCAAAGAAAAAACTTACATCAGGTTTCGCCGGAGAAAGATGGAGAAGAGCAAACTGCAACTAATTAAAAATTTGGGCCCTCATTTGTAGTCTATTTTATTTGTTTATTTATCCAATTTTCATTGGGCCTATAGATCCATAAGGTGTAGCCCTTTATCCATTAAGCCCAAAACATTTTTGATCCAAAAAGTATTTATATATTTATATAATTTAGGGAAAATTACTTATATATACACATTTACTTACCTTAATATCCATTTATCCCTATCTTTTTAAAAAAATTCAAAAATCCCTTAATTCTCCCAATTCATAAAATCTTTCAGATACATAAATATTTCACTCCTATTTTCAGCCTATACCTATGTTTCCCACTCCCCATTTCACTCCTCCATTTTATCCCTAAATTATCTACACTTCTTTAGCAGTTACAAATTTCAAATTCATTTTGATTTTCAGAAGATCTCTCTCAAGTTTATCAATTAATCTATTTTTGAATTTCAAATCTTTTCTATTTCCAATTAATGATTTCAAATTATTCAAGAGGTAGATTTCTTTTCATCACTTCAATTTTCGATTTATTTTATTATTATTTTTTAATTTTTTCATCTTAAAAAATAATAATAAAATTACCTTCGCCTCCTGCCCTCATTGAAATCTTATTGAATCTTTGTAATTGTAGTTAATCATATTGTCGTTGAAAATTTTTCTTGAAAAATATTTATTTTCTTTTAATGTTTCTACTATTGAAAAACGTCCAAAAAAAGAAGAAAAAAGTTGGATCTACCATAGCACGGCCATAACTATCAAAGATACAAATTTTTAATGTATCTCGTTTATTTTGAGTCTTAAATTAGTCTTTGTTAGTGTTATCATTGATCTAATATATCACTGCTACAATAACATTTGTTTTATGCAATGTATAATGTTCATATGTAAGGTATTGACACACAACTCTAATGTTGTTGAATCTTTGATTAGTGTTTATCATGTTCAATAGAAATGTACTTGATACATAAACTTTGTGTTATTTATCACACACAAAAAAGAAGCTTATTTGAAACAATTACATGTATAATGTACTCCCTCCGTCCCATTTTATGTGGCAACATTTCCTTTTTGGTCAGTCCCAAAAAGAATGTCACATTTCCTTATAAGGAAAGTATTTAAAGGTACAATTCCTTTTTTATCCTTGTTGGTCCCACTTAATCTTAAAATAATACTCCAATACATTTATGAGGAGAGAGAAATTGAGTCTACTTTTTAAAAGGGCAATTTGGTAAACATTTCAAAGTCTTCATTTATTTCTTAAACTCCGTGCCCGGTCAAATGTTGCCACATAAAATGGGACGGAGGGAGTATTTTTTTTTAATTTTAAAATATAGTATTTCTCAAACAAAATAAGATACATAAATAATAATGTATCATACACTAATTTTTTAGTTATGATACGTAAATTCAAATTTATATTAAATATATCTGATACATAACAATTACCAAACAAGAAAGTATCAATCTCAAACTTAAAATCTTATGGGCAACATTTTCTTATTTAATGTATCTAGTAGAAATACAACACTTATCAATTTAAATTGAAAGGATCTTCATGATCTCAAACAAAATAAGATACATAAATAATAATGTATCATGCACTAGTTTTTTAGTTATGATACGTAAATTCGAATTTATACTAAATGTATCTGATACACAATAATTACCAAATACTAATGTATCGATCTCAAACCTAAAATCTAATGGGCAACACTTTCTTATTTAATGTATCTAGTAGAAATACAACACTTATCAATTTAATTGAAAGGATCTTCATGATGTATCTTTTCAAATTTTTTGATAATTTTGAATCAAAATTGAAAGAATCTTCAATGAACTAGGAGAATAATTTTGAAAGTCAAAATTTTCAACAATTTTGAATCAAAACGGAAAGGATCTTCAATGAACTGGAGAAGAATTTTGAATGTCAAAATTTTTGACAATCTTGAATCAAAATCGAAAGGATATTCGATGAACTTGAAGATTCACAAAAGTAATCGTTTGTCCAACAACAATTCCATCACTTTTGTATCCTTCATAACTCACCTGGCTTATCCAAAATTTCGACAAAAGTTTTTATGAAACAGAGAACAAGAAAAAGAAATTTAATTTTTGAATTTTTTGGTTTGTTACACTATAGGATTTTGAATTCTTGACAATAATTTGGAATGGAATAACATAATTTATGGGATCTTAATTTGATTTTCAGCTTTTTTTCCCCTTAATTAGTGCAACAAATGGATACTATGAGATCTTAATTTGATTTTTCAGCTTTTTTTTTCCTTAATAAGTGCAACAGATTGATACATAATGTATCAACAATAATGTATCCGGATCCTTAATTATGTATTCGAAATGCCTAAAAAATATGGGATTTATGTAATTACAAAAATAATAGGGATAGAAGGTAATTTAGATTTTACACTATGGTATTTATGTAAGTTATACTATAATTTATGGAAGAAATTGGAAAATAATAATTTTTGGACTGTCAAGAATTAATTAAGTTTGAGCAGTTTTAAAATTATTCGATTATTTATCACTTTTTAATATGAAAATGAAACTTTGATAGAAATGTTTTTAGTTATAACATGAAAAAACTCTAGAATCTTTTATGGAATTTAAATAGATAAATATCTAAATTTCATAAATTACTCAGATAGTTTGAAACTCTCATAAATTTTTAAATTTTTTAACACATCAGTGTGAGGCTCCATTTGTCAAGACTTTAAACTCAAACATCATGCATGAACGGAATAATTTGAGGCTAAAATAAAAAGCAATGTGAATTCGTGATCAGTTCATAATACTATGTATTTTATGTACATGTTCATAACCTATGATTGCCAACTTTAAACTGATGGGATGCTACATAGAAAATTTATACACTATAGAACTTGTATGATGAATTTTGATTTTAGCGACATTTGCTAGTTACATAATTATCATTCGTTGTACTATTTAAATCATGTCACTAGTTAACTATCTAAGTAATTTGTTATTAATTAAATCTCATCCATAAATGCCTACATATAAATTGTGTCACTGACTAACTACTTAAATAGTTCGTCATTAATTAAATTTCATCCATCGATACATACATAATTCGTGGCACTAGCTAACTACATAAGTCTTTCGTCATTAATTAAATCCCAGTCGTCGATACTCGATACCTATATAAATCGTGTTACTAGCTAATTACAACTTAAGCCATTCATCATTAATTAAATATTATCTGTGTTACTAGCTAATACCTAGTTAAACCGTTCATCGTTAATTAAATCTTATCTATGTATTTAGATTCGTTCATTAAATTTTATATGTGTATCTATCCAAATCGTGTCACCAACGAATTACCTAAATCATTCGTCATTAATTAAACCTCATCCACTGATACCTATATAAATCGTGTCACTAGCTAATTAGTTAAGTCACTCATAATTAATTAAATCTCATCCATCGATTCTTACATCGTTCAACATTATTTTACCATAAATTTTAGACAAATTTTATTGTCTAACTACGATCTTCTTCTCTCTTTTTTTATGAAAATGAAAATACGCAAGTATCATTCGTTTCCTACCTTCTTAAGTTTCAATTTGATTCATTTAATTAATACAAAATTTACTATGAATTTTATTGTTGGGTAAAAAACTTAAGTATCGTAATTACTACTATATAACAATACTTTTTTTCCAATTATATAACAATAGTTTTTTTATAATACTAGAATTTATATTTAAAATAAAATAAAAATAAAAAAGAAACGTACAAAATAGTCAGCGATGCTTATCCCATATCCCTTAATTTTCTCCAATTATTTTACCTTCCCTGATTTACTTAGTTTTGTTATATATTCTTTCCCATGAAGAGAGGTTTCTAACAAAAATAAATCTCCATGTCAACTATGATCGACTATTCAAAATGGATACCAACAATTTTTTAATTCTAATACAACACAACGGGCGATGAGACTCATCAGGTATTTGAATAAAAAAGGATTGATTTGGTATTTTTTTTACGTGATAAATATATTTGATTTTTAATCACCATCTGTGTTTAATTTTTTTGATAATTAATCGTTGGTTTATAAAGTACATTGTTATGGTGTAATATAAAATTTATATGATTTCGTTAATAGTCTGATGCATCGATTGGATGGATTTTGTTGTTGAATAAACATTAAATATTAGTAGTCGTTTTTGGTATAATATTAGGTTTTTGGTATATTATTAAATTTAGCTGATAATGAACATCGTTTTTTTTTTTCTGCAAGTTATATTTTTTGGTGGTATGGAAAAGAGCTTTGGTTGTTAAACCGTTTCATTGAATATTTTTTGGTATAACATTATGTTTGATTGATTACTGCACTAGCGTAAGTTGTTGTCCATATATAAACACCTAATTCGATTTTTTTTTATTATATGTGATCTAATTTAATTGGTATGTTGCATGCATCAATTAACAGCATACATCAATAATTTTTCTTGATGTGTGATATTTTGTTATTGGTATTTTTTAAGACCTTATACAAAGATCAACTTCAAATTAATTTTCTGGTACATGTGTTGGTGTATTTGTTTGTCTGATTGGTGTGAAAATGAATTTTATACATTAATTCTCAAATTCTTATAGTATGCGATTTGGTGTAATTATTAACTTTTAGACCATGTGTAAACACCAACTTCAAAATTGACTATCAAATATTTTTGGTAAAATATTTGGTACATTTATTGATGTATTAATTTTTCTGATTTGGCATTTATAACATGTTTAAAGAATTATTGAGTTGTCTACTTTGGTGTAGTTGATAGTGTAAATTATGCTTTGGTATGTGATTTGATAAGTGATTTGGTTAGTGATAGTTACCATTCATGGTAAGAGATTTTGTAAGTGATTTGATGAAAATGTGTAGTTTTATAGAATTGTGGTAAGTGATTTGGTACATTTAGGTGTAATTGATAGTGTGCATAAATAATAAAGTTTTTAACCACATTATGCACCATTTCGTATATAGCTTTTTTGGTGATATAAAAAAAATATGATTGTGTATTTTAAATTTGATTGTTATAACTATTGTTTAGTAGGTTCTTTAATTTTTTTTTGAAATTTATTGCAGGAAGGTATGTGGATTTCAAGATTGAAGGAGTGACATGTGTTGCAAATATCAATTGATTTTTTTTTTTAAGAGATCTAAAGTAAATTGTAGAAAATGTGTTGTAGCTTATTGAGGACCACAACAAGAGAACTTGTACTGAATATTTATTACCGAACATTGTTGAGTTAAGAATCTAATTGAATGATATTAGCGGATTTGAATTTTATTCGTTGTTTATTAAACATTCTTTTCAGAATCATATTTAATCATATGATGTAATTAGTTCTATTATTTATGTTGGTTTCCCTTGTGGTATAAAATGTCATTTGAAAAAATAAATGACACGAAATATCAATTAAATTGATATATTATATAGGGTATAATTCAATAATTGTTGGCATATTATATGGTACAATGTTAGTATCATTATATGGTATAATTTTGATATTAGAAATTTTTTATGTTATTCATAAATGGTGTCATATAGTTCTAGTATAATTTCAAGTTCTCAGGTTTGTACTAGTGTTAATTTTAAAAGATAATACTATCAAAATAATATTTTTCGTTTTGTTATAAATTGGCAATTTGAAAAAAAAATAATGACAAAAAATATCAACAAGTTCAATTTATTAAATAGTGCAGATGTAGCTATAATATTTGTATTTCACATAATACAATATTGATATAATTTTGATATTTTAGATGATACAATGCTAATATAATTTTGATATTTTAGATGATTATATATTGATATAACTTGGTGTTTTAGATGATACAATATTGATAAATTATATGGTTCATATATTTCTTTTACACAATTTTGATATATTATATGGTATATATTGAGGTGTAATATAATATTAACATATTATATACAACTTTACATCAAAGTTGTATGAAAATCTATATAATATGCAAGTTTTTAATTACTTTATGAAACTTTCTAGATTTAAATGGTTATTTAAGTTATGCCATACAAAATAAATATTTTTTCAAAAAAGATAAGGTAGATAAATTTCAGAAAAAAATTTGTCACAATACAAGAAAAAGATATTTGTATAAAAACAATTTTAAAGAGGTGAGAGAAGACTACAATTAATAAAGAGTATAATTATGATTGAAAAGTAAAAAAGTAAACAATAATTATCAATTTCATAAATTTAGCACATACCCCCCAAAAAAAAGGAAATAAATCGGATACTAAAATAAACAAAAAAAATCGAAATTCAATATATGGATAAAAAAAACAATATAAACAATATAATTATGATTGGAAAGCCAAAAAGTAAACAATAATTATCAATACACCATAAATTTAGCACATAATCCCCAAATATAGGAAAATAATCGTATACTAAAATATACAAAAAAAAATGGAAATTCAAGATATGAAAAAAAAATATATAAAAAATAAAATTATGATTGAAAAATCAAAAAGTAAATAATTATCAATTCCATAAATTTAGCACATAATCCCCCAAAAAAGGAAATAAATCAAATATTAAAATATATATTTTTTTAAATCGAAATTAAATATTCTATCATATTTATAATTTTAAGCTTAGTTTTGTAAATAAAAAAGAGTATATACATATATTGTATTGTTGTAATTTTCACTTTATTGTTTCGCCATCGCTAACTTTTTTTTTTCTTTTAAGGTCAAATTTTTGGTGGCCTTGATGGCCATTTTATTAATAACTAGCAAAAGCCAAATCAGTTTGGCCAAAACGCTACCTATATAGCGATGAATGAGTTTTTTTTTTTTTTTTAAGTTAACTTTTGAGTTTCATTGATATAAAGAAATATAGCGATGAATGAGTAAAATTAGTGCCAATATAATTTAACATCATTACATTTCTACTTTCTATTTTGCTAATATGAATTGTTATATGTAATTCGTTTGTCGTTAAATTTCTATTTTTCTGTTTTACTAAAATGTTAAAAGCATAATTCAACGTAGTTAAATTTTCTATTTCTCAATCGAAAGTGTGCGATCAACTCCCACTCATTCGTCGTTAGGTCCTATCAATATCCAGGAAAATTATATATATTTTTTTCTAATAATAGTTTCCAATAATTTGAGCAAAATTGTTACATTGACATACTCATTTACTCTCTAAGACTTTTAGGATATAGAAAATTTAAAATACAAAATCCGTCATTAATATCTCACAAAATTTATAGTAGGTACGAGCAATTTAACGACGAATTAACTTAATAACAAAAAAACTTCTTTTTTTTCCAAACTAAATTTTCCGAAAGGCACAAACATTTCCTAATTAATTACCACAACACTTTTAAGATGAAAGAAAATGTTGTAAATACCTAAGAGCATCTTCAACAAATAAATATCTCCAACTTACTATACTCAAAATCCCAGCACTTATTTTCTCCACCATTGCTTTTCCATCTTCAAGCTTCAATCCTAACCATAAATCTGCCACGAGACCGCTAACGGTCTCGATCGAGCAACACCCGGGCGGTGGTAGCTCCTCCGAAAACCATCCTTCTAACCCTAAAACAAACCTACCTTTCCCTTTACAATTCATCACATTGAAAACCCCTTTATACCCTTCCAAAATTACGTCCCACATTATTCTCACGTCTCCCAGGGTATCGAACGATCCCAAATCCCCGTTCTTGATATTAGTGACGGAGCCAGGAATCCTAACAAAGAAATTCAAAAAAATAATTAGGGGTAAATACACTTTAAGTATCCATAAAATTCGACAATGTGTGTATACATACACTCCCTATGTCCCAATTTTAAAAATTTGATCAAAATTCAAACATAAAAGCTTCTTAATTTTTTTATATTTGAATACTACTTTAAAAAATAGTACTCGTATAAAGCATCGTTATTAATAACTTAATATAAACTTTGATCAAAATTTGAACATAACACTTCTATCCGTTTGAAATAAAATTTATATATTTGAAAGCCAAATAATAAAAAACAGTATAACCCACCCTAATTAACAACTTAAAATATTTTTTTTAAAAAACAGTATAAACCACCTTGATTAATTAGGGAAAATATTTTAAAACATGATTAAAAAACTTGATTGACTCTCGTCAAAGAGAAATAACTTTCTACGAAAAGAATTCAATTGAACACACTTACCTCCTCCGATATTGCTCAACATCGATATCGAATCGAAAAACGCCTTTTTTGTCGAAACTAAGTTGATTTCCATGCTTGACTAAACTCACCACACACGTAGAGTTTTTATAAATGTTTAGTGCAAATATGACGTTTTTAAGCGAAATACAAGGTTTTGATGGCGGTTTCCATCGACGGTTACTCGCCCTCTGACCGAGGGCGAATAACCGCCTATAAGAAACACTCGAATCATCGTCGTCATCATTATTATTATTATTATTATTATTAAAATTATGAAGTGTTGATAGAGAAGGATAATGAGAACAACAAAGGGGTTGCCATATTTGATCTAAAGACATAGAAATTAACCATGATTTGCAAACACATGAAGAAATTGCTAGGGTTTTTGGATCAAGATGAGTTGCTACAAGAACAACAACTTGCCATGGAGGTGGTTGTTTTTGTGATGATAATGAAACTATGGACATTTTTTTTTTAATTTTATATGAAATAAGATAAGATACTCTAGAGAGTGAAATTTTATCCGATTTTAGTTAATTTTCTATAAATAAGTTTTAGTTAAGTGTGTATATATATATATATATATATATATATATATATATGTGATGACACGTGTTGAGTTCTTGAAAATTTTGCATGTTTGGTGGCATGCCACGTATATGTAATTTGGCTACTCACACATTAGTCCTAGTTTATTGACACGCTTCAAGGATAAAGATTATGTTTTTTTTTATTCGGTGTCCGGAATGCATTATTCATATTAAATTAAAAAATCAAATTAAATTTTAATTTGAATTGATTTTTTATATTTTTGATTTAATTTTGGATTAATAATTAATTTGTTTGATTTTTTTAATTTGATTTCGGATTTAGAAAAGAAAAAAAAATAAAAAAACTAATTTTATATATAAGTTTAGAATTAAGTTGGAGTTAACCACTTTTGTCCCTTTTTAGTTATTACCTTTCATTATGATTATGTTCATATTTTATGTTTATTTATAATTGATATGCCTATAAGTATTGTATTTTAAATTTTACTTATGATTTATATTAGAAAGTATATTCAAGGGATTCAATACTCACTTCTCCTAGTATATATATATATAAATTCAAATTACAAATATAACTATGATTATGTTATTAATTAATGACATAACCGAATAATCAAACCAAAAAAATCTAAACCGAATAGAAAAAAATCAAACAAATCAAATCTATTTTGATTCGAATTGAGTTACACCTTTTCAAAAATTAAAAATTAAAAAATTCAAATTAAATCAAAAAATCAAGTGCACACTCTTAAATTCTGATATCAATAATGAAGTTCAATAAATTTATTTTATACTGAAAAAATTGGAATAAAGCGTTGTGATGTTCAAAATATTTATAGTTCATTAGCAAAGTTCACATAATAATTCGTCTCCCTCGAGACATATTGAGTAGTAATTCTATCGTCTTCGATAAATATTTATGATCTTTAAAATATTTACATGAAAATTTGTCTTTTCTTTCGATATATTTATCAATTGTTAATCGTGATCAGTTTATTATCTTTAATAAATATTTATAATCTTTAAAATATTTACATAATGATTTTGTCTTTCCGATCGACATATCAAATCATAATATGTTTTTGTCTTCAATAAATATTTACGATCTTTAAAACATTTGCATAAAGATTTATCTTCCCTTTCTACATATATATTAAAGACTAGCTTATTGTCTTCAATAAATATTTACAATCTTTTAAGACATTTGCATAATGGTTTATCTTTCCTCCCAACTGTCCCGACATATCAAATCGTGACCAGCTTATTTCTTGAATAAATATTTACAATCTTTAAAATATTTACATAAAGATTTGTCTTTTCTTCCGACATATCAAATCGTGATCGACTTATTGTCTTCAATAAATTTTTATCATCTTTAAAGCATTTACATAATGATTTGTCTTTCCTCCAGACATATCAATCGTGACGAGCTTATTGTCTTCAATAAATATTTACAATACTTAAAACATTTACGTAATGATTAATTTGTCTTTGCCCCCGACATATCAAATTAGTAGTAACTTTGTTGTCTTCAATAGATATTTACACGAAGATTTGTCTTTTCTTTCGGCACACAAATCAAAGTCGATTGTGACCAGTTTATTGTCAATATATATACAATCTTTGCAATATTTACATAGTGATTTGTCTGTGCTCTCGACATATCAAATAATGTTCAGCTTATTGTCTTCAATAAATATTTACGATCTTTAAAATATTTTACATAAAGCTATTTTTCTTCCCTTCCTACATATATATATATATCAAAGACTAGCTTATTGTCTTAAATAAATATTTATAATTTTTTAGGATATTTATAACTACTAGAAAATTATAAATTACCTGCGAAATTTACTTAGGGATTATTTTCGTAGCAATTTCCTACGATTTTTCATGCGGAAATATGAAATTCCTAAATTCTAGACTTTTTTACATGCGAAAGAATTTTTTTCAGAAAGATTGGTAGGTAAATTTGGCGTCTTTTTCACAAAACTATTTCTTGGAAAGTTATTTGGGGGGAATAATTTGCAAGTACCATTTTCATAGTTAAATTCTCAAGTAATGAAAAAAATATTTTTTTTATCTATTTGCAAGAAAATTCCTAGATAAACTTATTTGTGAATTTAGCTAAAAAATTATCTAAATTTTTTTGTATATGTGGTATTACTTGGGAATTTCCGTTTCACAATTTTTTGGGGGATTTATTTTTTAGAATTTTACTTGGAAATTTTCTTACTTGAAAAATTAATTGGGGATTTCATTATTGTGAATTTGATTGAAGATTTTTCGAGGGATTTACTTGAAAATAGGCATACTTTAAAAAATTTAAATATAATTTAAATGGAAATTTTCTCTTGGAATCTAAGGATTTTTAAATTTGGAATCTTCGAGGAATATTTCCTTAAAAATATATTTACAAAAATTAGAAAATTATAATAATATATAAAAATGTCATTGATATTAGAATAATTTTATTGTTAAATATGCATTCTACTTTTTAGGTTAAATAAATTAGTATACAATATTATCAATCTAATATGATGTTGGAACATTACCATAAATGTCAAAATCAATACGATTAACTTATATAAAATTAATATTTAATCTCACTAAAAATCAAAGATGCCAATTTTTTTTTTATTTTTTGATTTGAAAGATACAAAACATTAAAATAATATGACTAGTTTTTATCCAATAGAAAAATAATTATCATAAATGTAATCAATTTTGATTTAAGATTATTTTATATTAAATTGTGTATTACTATGTAAATCAAGCACTATTTTTAAGTAGAGAAAAATTCAATTATATATATTATTACGTGAAGTTTAATTACCCCTTGTTGATAAAATTATATGAAATGAAAAATCAATATTTTTTTATTATACATTCCATTGATATATCTTTTGTTTACCAGCATTAAAAATGATCTAATTTCTCTATAGTAAGTTATTAAGCGATATTTATTTGCAAATATATAATCAAATTAAAATTATAAATACCATCACTATCTAATAAGATATGCTATTGATTATTGATTATAACTTCCTTGCACTTTAAACTTATAATTATATTTATATTTTTAGTTATTTATTTTAACAACTTTGTATGTGTAATTTAAATTTTGTCTATGTTTAATATGTTTAGTTATGAATCTTATCTCATAGAAAGTGAGTGTTAAAGAAATTTAAATAATAATTAATATGTTTACAAAGAATTTTTTTTAAAAAATTATTAGAATATATTCACGAGGCTAGTAAAAAATTTTGTAGTAGGAAAATTCCCTTATTTTTAGTATATTTTGTAAGAAAATTCGGAAGTTGGTATATTTTGTATGAAAATTCGCAAGTAAAAAATAATTACCTACTAAGATTTTACCTATGTAATCCACACTTTTCTAGTAATTAGATAATGATTTGTCTTTCCTTCCATCTGTCCTCACATATCAAATCGTGACCACTTATTGTCTTCAATAAATATTTACAATTTTTAAAAACATTTACATAAAGATTGGTTGTTCCTTCTAACATATCAAATCATGATCAACTTATTGTCTTCAATAAATATTTACATAAAGATTTGTCTTTCTTTCCGACATATCAAATCGTGACCAACTTATTATCTTCAATAAATATTTACAAAATTTAAAGCATTTGCATAAAAATTTGTCTTTTCAATAGACATATCAATCGTGACGAACTTATTGTCTTCAATAAATATTTACAATCCTTAAAACATTTACGTAATGATTTGTCTTTTCTCCCGACATATCAAATCGTGACGAGCTTATTGTCTTCAAATAAATATTTACAATCCTTAAAACATTTACGCAATGATTTGTCTTTTCTCCTGACATATCGAATCGTGATGAGCAATTATCTTCAATAAACATTTACAATCTTTAAAACATTTACCTAATAATTTATCTTTTCTCCTGACATATTAAAATCGTGACCTCATTATCTTCAACAACATTTAAAATGGGACGGAGCGGATAGTGTTGTAAACATGGTTAAGTTAATGTGTACGTAAGGGATGGAGCATGAACTAAGAAGGAAAGAAAAAAAACTGACACAAATTATCCCAAGTTCCAGAAAGTCTTGATCAAATAAATGTTATTCCTTCGTTTTAATTTGTTTGTATGATTTTATGAAATCATGGAAAGTAAATTAAAGATATTTAGAATGTATCAAATGTCCTTTAATCCAGTGATTTTCACATGCTGAAAAGTTGAGTAAAAAGAAAAGTAAGACAAACAAATTAATATCGAGATATTTCCTTATTAATTGGAATGAAAAGATACATACTTTACACAATCTCAAAGCTACAGTACAGAACCTTGCTAATTTAATTGTCAATAATTCCCAATAAGTATGTAATGAGCCTCATTTGGCTTTTACAAAAATTTCTTCCTTTTTATGCCTGAACAAATAGTGTAAAAATTACATATAAATCATAGTTGCCTAGTTCTTCGAAACAAGGATAGTCGTTAGTTCATGAATGGAATGCGAGGAAGAAAGATAAGCATTTGGCAGGGAGCCAGAAACCATCCGTTATCGAGTGGAAAGAAGCTAATAAACCTAACAAATTAACGATCAATGAACCTTGTTAACGAGTAATTTTACTCTAAGCTAGATCGAGTGATCTCATACGCCAAGAAACAAGCAACATTTGCAGGAATACTACGCGCCATAGCCGATCCAAAGCCCTTGTAAAGGCCTTTTACACCCTCTGATGCAACAATCTTTTTGTGCCTCCTACCAAGTACTGTTTTGTCTCTTCGTAATACACACTAAACATAGCAGCATTTTCCTGTACTTCACATGCCAAAGTTGGGAACAAGCCCTTGAATAGACCCCTTACACCTCCTTCGAATTTAAGAACGTGTCTTGCAACGTCCATTGGCACTGTATACTTCACTGCCACAACAGTTGAGGCAACACTTGCCAATGCACTCTGTGAAATGACAAATGTACTTTTCATTAGAGTTTGAGTAGAATTATATTTAACTATGATATGATAGCCTAAAGTATATGAGCAATATCGATTTGTCGTAGGTCTGAACCCTACATGGAGAGATGTGATTGATTCTGAATGAAGGAGCTCGCTCTGCCTGTTAAAAGAGTAGGTAACCCGTCCCATGTCTTTGTTTCTACTATATTCTATCTCATCGTATCACATTTTGTGTCGTATGCGATCCCTAATTCTTGTTCACCCTGAATGATCGTGTTGGGTGAAAGTGTAACCTCGTATGATTGTGTCGGGTGAGCAACAACTAATCTGTAACAATACTTACTTAAAGGCATTGATTTGAATTTTTCCCCAAATCAGACTTCAAATCAATGCCAAATACAAGAAATAAAAAATAGCTTACGGTTAATACGAAAAAATGCAAGATTCTTTGAAAAAGAGTGGGTTAACTCGGAAATCTGGGACCTTGGCTTAATAATGAATGATGGGAGGCTAGTAAGTAACTAAATTTAATTATGATATCGTAACCTATAATATAGGAGCAATACCTACTATAACGGATTAAATTACATTAATAGAATGAAATGGACGTGGAGAAAGTGTCAAACATGCAGTTTATCAACAAATAGAATACTATGTAGCAAGATAAAAATTCTCTAAACTTATGTCGAGTGAGTTATGTCCGGATATATAAAGGTACTTTGGTCCATAACTTTTCATTTAATGAGCACCAAGGATAAAATTTAAAAATCGTCACATTTGAGGGAAAAAATTAAAGACCACCCCAAAATAAAGACAATCCATACAATAACTTAGGATCATTTGCACTTTAGCCTCTATTTTGTACTATTTGTTTTAAAATTTTACCCTTTAGGTAAACAACTTTTTGTTACAAGACATAAATTTATATATTCATATCATAAAATTCATCAGTTACTTTCCATGCTTTTAAAAAACTCATGACCCACTTATAGGGCTAGGCATAATATGGTTAAAACCGAAAAAATCGATCAAATCAAATTTTTTTAATTTTGGTTTCGATTTTTCAGTTTTTTTGATCGGTTTCGACTTCAAATTTCAATATTTCAATTTTTCGATTCGGTTTTCGATTTTTAAGCTGAAGAAAGTCGATTAACCAAAATATATATATCAATATATATATTCTCCAGTCTTTACACTCTATTAACTAATCACTATTCATCCCATATATTTGAACTATATCTTTGTTGATGTAAGATAAACAGGTGATTATGTATATGATTTCATAGATAATATATTCTTTAATTTTTATTTTTATTTTTTAGGTAAAAAAGGAAACCTTTCTCAGTTTAGTATGGACAGTTAGATATTATCTTTGATTTATGTACACATTCAATCGAGAAATCAAATATGAGAGCTAACAACAAGAGCGTCATCTATTATGTTATAACTTATAAAATAAAAATCAATATAAAAAATAATATTTAATTATTCTCTTCACATGTTCGTGTGACATCTAAACAGTTTAACGTGAGATACGTATGCAAAGCACATCTCATTAGATGATACGAAAAATACACAGATATCATCTATAAAGTAATATTACTGAGATACGACTAATTACATGATTGCACCTCATCAATTTTGAAATAAATATATACATTATTGCATTGAACTAATAAATTTTTTCATTCTATCTTCGTAGGTTCGCGTGATAAGTGATATTTACAACGATCAACATTGAACATTCACAAAAAAATCTACAATATTATTTTGTGCAAAACTGATTATTCAAATCTTCGCTTAAATAAAAAATACAATATACTATAACATATATTTTCTGAATTGATAATCAGTTACACGTGTCGAAAAACTAGTATTCATATGACCCAAAAGTCAAAACCCAATTTTCCCAAATTAGAAGACAGAAATCCTAAACTAAAATCCCCACGCAGCTCATCTCTCAAGTCTCAACTCTCATCTCTAACTCTCGTCAGTCACTCTCAGGCCAGCCGGCGCCGCTGCTCAGTTGACTGGCCAGTGGCCACTGCCCACTGCTCACGCTCGTGAGTCGCGCCTCGAAGGTACTAGTTTGTTTTCTCTGTGAATATACTGTATTACTAGTTTGTTTTAACCATTTGGTTCGTAAATTTTATTGACTCAATTAATTTGAATTTGAATTTAAATTCATCAGCAGTAGGCTGCAGGGATACAATGTTCTCCACCTAAAAGTTACCAACACTCAAGCTTATTTGATAATTTGTAATGAAAATCTTAATTCCACTACTATTTCGCAACTATTCTTTTTCATGTTCCATATACTCATATTCATAATCTTTATTTTGATGGTAAGTTAATAATGGAATCTAATAAACTTGTGGAAAACAACACGAGTAGCACTCTAGGAGCTCACATTAGAGTTTTTTTTATTCCTTAAATGTAACTATGTGATTATTTGTGTGATCTGTGAACTGTAAATTGTAATGTACTGCGTCTTTCTGTAATTAAGTTTTTTATAGGCAGCTCTGTTGATATTTGTGTTAAATGAGTATTCATGAAGCAGCGTTGAGTCATGAGTGTCTATCATCCTTAGAATCAGTTTCGTTTGAATATTTTAGTCAATGACATGGTAAGTTGCAAGTTGAATGCTTGTTGAAATTTGAAGGCAAAAGCCAAACTGTATGGCATAGATTGCTGGAGTTTGGAGAGTATATCGTTAAGTGTTGATTGTTGTAGAAGTTAATGTTGATTGTTGTACAGTTAGTGATTTCTGTTGCTCTCGGTTGTTCCTTGTACCTTGATTATTGTATTGTAGTTTCTGTTCTGTTACTATCTATTGTTTTTTGAGAACCTCTTAAGGCGGGGTAAGGTTTGGGTACACTCTACTTTCTCTAGACTCCACTTGTGGGAGTGGGATTTCAATGGGTATGTTGTTGTTGTTGTTAAGATTTGGGTTGCATGGTCTAATGCTTCTACATCATGTTGTAGATCGGTAGTTGTTTAGGGTTCACACTTGAGTTGAAAAAGGGCAGTAGATCTTGTCTTTTTAAGGGTTTGAATAATTAACGTTATTGTTGAGCTGATTCTGCAGTGTTCTGATATTACAACTGTTTTGTTGTTTTGAATAGTTGTTGAGTTTCAGCTTTTGGGTTTCAGCTTGGTATCTCCAATTTCTTTCTAATGGCTGTAAGTTTTTTTTTTTTTAAAAAATAATGTTAAGATTGTGGATTCCATAGCTAATGTTTTTCTTAAGTTCTCAGATTGACAAACTCTTCAAAGATGAAGCCACTGAGGAAAAGGGTGAGCGAGCTAGGATGGTAAGTCTCATTTTGTTACCCAAAGATCGAGCATCATGTGAGAAAGACTCACTGGTTGCATTGCCATGTTATATAGCTGCTTACGACTATTATTCTTCGATTTTCTGAAACCATTTGAGTGTTTCAAAATTTAGGCATCCTTTATTGGAGCAATGGCAATTGCTGACTTGGTAAAGACAACCTTAGGACCTAAGGGAATGGTAAGAACTAAGTTTTTGATTATGTATTTTCTGGTATTAAGAAATGAGAAGAGTTAGGATTGTGGGTTTGATAGATACTTCATTTTGTTTCAAAATTTGTAGGATAAAATTCTGCAATCAACAGGCAGAGGACACAGCGTTACAGTTACCAATGATGGTGCAACAATTTTGAAGTCCCTTCATATTGATAATCCAGCTGCCAAGGTCCTTGTTGGTATCCTTGATGTTTTTGTGTTCCTTGTATTTTTTCCCTGAAGTAAGTGAGCATTTTTCTTATGGGCGGTAGATAGTTCTGCCATCTTTTGAAATAATAGTGTAATTAGTTGGTTGTTGACCTCTATGGCCACTATTGTTCAAGGTAAAGTTGGATCGTATCCAATAACGAATCCGCTGAACATAGTGTTTAATAGGTTCATCTAGACAAATGGCTAACAGGTAATAGGGGTTCAGTGGAAGATTACACAACTTACTTTCTTTTTTGTTTTTATCATTTAAAAGAAAGGCTAGATATATACTACTTAATTAAGACCTTTTACAGATAGTTGAATGAGATTGTCACTGAAACTTCATCATAGGAAAGATCCCGGAGAACAAAATGATGTGATTTTATGCAATGTTATACCTTGACCCTTTATAAGATATCTCCAAGGTACAGGATGATGAAGTTGGTGATGGGACAACTTCAGTAGTCGTTTTGGCTGGAGAACTTTTGAGGGAGGCAGAGAAGCTGGTAAACGCAAAAATTCATCCAATGACAATTATAGCAGGTTTGTTCTGATGATCTGATGTCTTAACATGTTTTCTACAGGCATACACTTGTGTATGTATATCATTGACACTTCATTCAAGCTTCTTATATTCAGAATAGTAGAGTACAAACTGCTCATAGACTGCTTCATTGAGTTTTCTTGTGTACCATTACTGCGGTACTTGCTTGCTGTTTTGTCTTTAAGTGGGCATCTTTTCTTTTATCTATTGAAGCATCTAGTGTTCTTGCTTTCCAATGCTTGATGGTTGTTAATCTAGAAAAAGCTCGACTATTTATCCTTGGATGAAATGCTAAGATAGGCTTAAAGTTTGCACCAGAACATAAGTACCTAGCTTCCTAGGTATCTGTACATTAGTAACATGTGCAGTGATTGAATGCTGAATTCTTGGGAAAATTTTGTTTTACATTGATTTCTTTCCGTCTGTCAGTCTCGGTGGGAAGAGATTGCCTTGTAAGGAGGTAGAAGGTACCTGGTAGAATAGTCGAGGTGCTATGTAAGCTGGCTTAGATACCTACTTTTAAAAACATAAACAACTATAAAGGAGATATTGCCAAGAGGTGGCATAAATTCCTTCACACCCCAACATTTCCATCCAAAACGCAGCTAAAATATTTTTCTTTTCTGCTTATCAAGCCAAAACGTATCTAGTTCCTATTTCTTAGTTATATGCTAAGTTGATAGTATCTGAGGTACCTAATCTGGTTCATGCGTAGTGCTACCTATCAATAGTTTATTTGTTTCTTTATATCAGGTTTCCGGATGGCATCCGAGTCTGCCCCGCAATGTTCTGGAGCAGAAGGTCGTGGATAACAAGCAGGATGCAGGTATTGTTGCTTGAGTTGTCAGTTGTATGTAACATCATAGCAGAGAACCTACACATTTAATGGCATATATTGATTTTGATTTTCCTTAGACTGGTACACCACTTTCTCTTTGAACAATGCCAAGATAACTTTTTTCTGGATGCTAGTAGCTGATAATCAATCAGTCCAAGAGTTATTTATTCATCTTGCTTTTTCTCATTATGATATGGTCATTTCCTTTATTTGTTGCAGAGAAGTTCCGATCAGACTTGATGAATATTGCAAGGACTACTTTGAGTTCAAAAATCTTGTCTCAGGACAAGGAGCATTTTGCAAAACTGGCTGTTGATGCGGTTATGAGGTTAAAGGTCAATATTTCATCTGCTTTAGCGACTTACAAAGAAAATGTTTTTTCTTTTTAATCGTGTGATCTTGGTCGATCTGCATTATTCAAAATTCTAATGTGAATGAAACTTAGTTTTCCTCTTCCTTATCTATAAATAAACAGAGTCTTTCTTTTTTCCTTGGCCAGACACTAAATATTTTTCTTCGAAGGGTTAGAGATTTGGTTTCGCCAAATTAGGACTTTTTCGCTTTCTTTCAGCGAATAAGTTCATCAACTTCTGCTTTATATTGTCTAATGTGAAAAATTAACAATGAAAATGAGTCTATCACTTATCTATTGGTAGAAAGATGTGTGCTCTCTCATTCACTCTTCCCATCCCCTTCCGTTTGTTAGTTTTATTCATATATCGTGTTTTCAATCTTTTGCTAAATTGATTGTAATAACAGGGAAGTACCAATCTTGAAGCAATCCAGATAATTAAGAAACCTGGAGGGTCATTGAAGGATTCATTTTTAGATGAAGGGTGAGTAAATAAGCTCAAGTTTTCTTCTGGTTTGAACTATTTACTACTATATGCATAGTCTTCCCATGTCTAGGCTCTTCTGATTTATCTGTTCTTCATTCTCAAAAATGGTAATTTCTGATTTAAGACATATGACTGTAGTGCTTTATTGATTCTTGCATCTTTGTTCTGTGTTTACATTGGTGAAAACAGCCTGTTTATCCAATGTGATTCCACTGCAATTGTTACTGTATCCTTCAGTTGATGAATCCGATGTCCGTAGAGTTGGTTTTCTTGGGCCTTAACTAATTGTAGAAGAGTCTGCCTTGAGCCATCATTAGCCTACGTTTCTTGGCCTTAACTAATTCCAGTACTTGGTTAGATTGGTGCTTGTTTCTTCCGTTACTCTCTTGATTAGAGTAACTGAAACACTCAATTCACATTAAATGATCCCAAACCACATAATCCAGACTTGATATGGAATTACTTTCTGGCGTTATGTAGAAATATAAGTTACTGCAGTTCCTTTTTCTTGATGAAAGACAAATCGTCTAGGAAAAGCTTTTTATTTTATACTCTTTTGAAGTGGCAGTAAAGTTTCTTTTTGTAGGTTTATTTTGGACAAAAAGATTGGGGTTGGCCAACCAAAACGCATAGAAAATGCTAAGATTTTGGTGGCAAATACTGCTATGGATACAGATAAAGTGAAGATATATGGTGCACGTGTTTGAGTTGACTCAATGGCCAAGGTTGCTGATCTAGAAGCAGCTGAAAAGGAAAAAATGAGAGAGAAGGTGCAAAAGATCATTAGTCATGGAGTAAATTGCTTTGTTAACCGACAGCTGATCTACAATTTCCCAGAGGAACTATTTGCTGATGCTGGGATACTTGCAATAGAGCATGCTGACTTTGATGGTATTGAGCGGTTGGGCTTAGTTACTGGGGGAGAAATTGCATCGACAAACTTATCGAGGAGATCATGATTGGTGAAGAGAAGCTGATCCACTTCTCTGGGGTTGCAATGGGACAGGCATGTACAATTGTTCTGAGAGGTGCAAGGTGAGTTGGTGTTACGGTGTCTGCCTTTTATTTTCATATGTTTCAGTTGCTTGTGCAAGCTTGTTATGCATAACTGTGATGTCCCTTGTGTGAGTATTAAACCAAGACATTGTAGACGCATAATTTTTACCTCTCCCTCCTCTTAAAGGTAGTTTGAGCATTTAAATTTGTTCTTGAAGTCTAGGGATAATTATTTTTTATGTAAAAGAAAAAGAAGCATTGTTCGACTGTTTGTTTTTACTTTTACTGGAGGACCTGCTTGACCCCTTAGTGCTTGTGTTCTCTGAAAATGGATCTGATGGTAATTGGCCCACCTTGCATTCTTCTGGACTCTTTGTGTTTTCCTTAGTGGGTTTTAAATATGATGATATGTTCTACTTGTGATGTGTTTCCTTGTTAACATCTCCGTTTGTTCTTTTTTTCAGCCCTCATTACTGGATGAAGCTGAAAGATCTCTGCATGATGCATTGTGTGTATTATCTCAGACAGTAAATGACAGCAGGGTTCTACTTGGAGGTGGATGGCCCGAGATGGTGATGGCTAAGGCGGTTGATGAACTAGCTAAGAAGACTCCAGGTAAAAGGTCTCATGCAATTGAGGCTTTCACCCGTGCACTTTTGGCAATTCCAACCACCATTGCCGACAATGCTGGGTTAGACAGTGCTGAGCTGATTGCTCAGCTTCGTGCTGAACACCACAAGGACGAAAACAATGCAGGAATTGATGTCATCTCTGGATCTGTGAGTAACTGATTTAAGATTTTTAAAATGAACTTTGTTGTCATGCTATGAGTTCAGAACAGTTTCGAGTATGGAGCTGTTCNGACAGTGCTGAGCTGATTGCTCAGCTTCGTGCTGAACACCACAAGGACGAAAACAATGCAGGAATTGATGTCATCTCTGGATCTGTGAGTAACTGATTTAAGATTTTTTAAATGAACTTTGTTGTCATGCTATGAGTTCAGAACAGTTTCGAGTATGGAGCTGCTCTGAGCTTGTTGTCTCTGCTTAGTTTTTGCTTGACTTTACCTTAAGCTTTAAAATAAGTTCAAGATGGAAACGATAAAAAGCTAAAACTGATACGATATCCTAAAGTTAGCTCTAGTTGGTAAATCTCTAGTCAGATCTGTTTTCCTTCTCGAGAGATTTCACCATAACCACCAGTTAACTTTAAATAGTTGGTGCTTAATTTGTTTGCAACTCGATCGATGTTTGATAAAGTCAATGTTTGCCTCTCTCTCTCTCTCTCTTGTGGATGAATCTGCTTTCTTGCTTGCTTATTAAGAGTCTAAATTCACTTATTCAACTGGGCAGGTTGGAGATATGTTAGAGCTAGGAATATGTGAGTCATTCAAAGTGAAACAGGCAGTATTGCTCTCTGCCACTGAGGCTGCTGAGATGATCCTAAGGGTTGACGAGATCATCACTTGCGCCCCCCGGAGGAGGGAGGGAATGTAAAAAAACACTATTGGTCATGTTTAAGCTGTTGAGACGACTCATATTATTATGGTTTGAGATGGTAGGTGTTGACAGTCGTAAACGAACCAAAATGATAGATAGATTGCTATTGGAACCATGCACTAGGTTGAGTAGTTTATTTTGTTTTTGTTTTTTGAGGAAATGCTTTGGTTTATAAGTTTTAAGTAAATGCATGGTTCTATTACACCTCCGCGCTGCAACTGCCAAAGGATAATATGTCCAACTTTATAGAAGCAGAGTATGTTTGTTCTTTCGATGTATTTTGGGTTTGAACTTGAACCACTTCAAACACTAGTGTACTTCTGGCGAAAAGACAATTACCCCTATCATATATTGCTTTTTCATTTCCGTGTCATGTCAATAGTGAACAACTATTATTTGACATAAGAAGTATTATTTTACGTAGTTACTCCCTCTGTCCATCTTTACTTGTCCACTATACTAAAAATTGTTGTCCAACAATATTTGTCTAGTTTTAAAATAAAAAACAGGAGATAATTTACCCTTTTTGTGTCTATTTTACCCTTCCTATTAAATACTACTTCCTCCATCCTATATTAGCTAATCACTTTTCATTTGCACAGTACTTGAGAAAATCATAAATAAGAAGATAATTTTACTAATTCACCCCTTAAAAAAACTTGTTGAAAATTTTACAAATAAATATAAACACTTTAAAAAAGAATTAATTGCAAAGGTAATATAAAAAAAATTAATTATGTTTTCTTGATTTAGTAAGTTAAACAACTCTTTTTAGTATAATGATCGACTAATATAAAATGAAAGAAGTGTTCAATATTTAATACATTTCTCAAAGCATTAAATTTAATACTATAGTTTTGTCATTATTTAAGGAACTAAAGTGTCATTATCCCAAATCCAAAATTTCAAAAATCACTCCCTTTTCCCGCTGAAATCCTCCTTATAAATATAACAACTCTTCGTTTCCCACCATTTTTTCTCCATTTTTCAAAAAACAAAAACAATGGCACCGAAAAAACCCTCTTCTTCTCCGATTCCCGTCGGTAAGAAAGAACCAAAAATTTTCCGGTAACAGTTCAATAATCTTCTCATAAAAATCTCTGATTTTTTTTCATTTTTTTGTTCTAATTTTAAGGGAATTGCGAGGTTGTTGTGGAAGCTGGGAAGTTTACCTCAGAGTTAAACGAAAATAGTCTCAATATTTCTTTGTCAAAGAATGTCAAAGTCAAAATTTCTGGTAATTTTTTGTTGTTGTTGTTGTTTACCTCTGGTAATAAATCTGTGGTATATACAACTTTTCTGATGGATACTGAAAATTTGATGCTTTTTGAATCGTGTTAGTACTCTTTTCATTTCAATTTAAGTGTTTTAGTTTGATTGGCATGAAATTTAATTAAAAAAAAGATAAACTTTTGAATTGTGTGGTTTTAATATAAAGATATGTGTAGTTTTTTAAATCTTCTGGTTATAAAATTGTCAGGTAGAATGTCGGAATTAGAGAACTTAATAATTATAGAAAAATACACTCATTTTGGGACAGACTGAAAAAGTGTATTTTTTAGTATTTGTTTTGGGATTGAAGGAGTATTATTGGTAATATTATAAAGTTGTTTACTTTTTGTTAATGTGTTTGTAGTTGTGGATGGTGGGAATCATTCAAAGGAACTCAAAAACCCTATTGAGTATGAGGAAAATGGTAAGGAGTATTGATTCTTTGTTGGGATGAATTTCTCTTTTTCTTGTTTTTATTGAATTTGTTGTGTCTATAACTTTTCTTGATTGGTGAAATGATTGATTTTGTTTTGGGCTTGTGGTGATTAGGAAATTATTGTTTTGTGCTCATTAATCCCAAAGATGATGATGGAAAAACCAAGTCTTTACTTCAGGTAATTCCTTCTTTTCATGTGTGTGTATGCCTATATTTGTTTATAGGTATTTTGAGTGCAGTGTGTATATTCAATTCAATCAACCTTGCCTCAGTACCAAGCTACTTCATGTCAATCATATGAATTCTATGTATACATTGTGCTTGATTCCTTAATCATATTTAGACTTTTGTAGCATGTGCGTATAGTTCCTTTAGCTTAGTTCTTGGACACAACCTTTCTCATGAGTCTTGCTCTTGCACTTGAAACTTGTTGAGGAAATGAAATGGTAATTTGATAAGATTTGGTTGGGCATTTTGCTTACAGCATTATGCAAATCTGGGGGTACCATTCTCCAAAGAAAATGATTGTTTGGTTAATACTAGCTCTGTATTTTTGAAGATACCTTCCTGTCTGTCTCTGCCAGTACTCAACAAAGTTCTGCCAGAAAATGGTGGCTGACATTCTAAGTATGAATTGGTCCATAATTTAATATGTTTGTGTAGAGTATTAACCTATAGATGCATTGATATCAACTACGCAAAGCTCTGAACATAGGGTGGTAGGGGAAATCCGCTATTTCTGTGCATTTGTGATTAATTGCCCTTTCTATGTTCATTGGTTGACAAAATCAGCAAATAGCAAATTATGTTAGTCGTGTTGCTTATGCATTGTATTTCAAATGAAGGCTGTGTTTTCTTGCTCTGTTGCTTGTTTGTGCTTATCTTTTACCCAGTTTGATAGTTGTAGACTAATTGGCAGTTCTGCTTGCAGTGAGTTGGTTCCTTGTATATTCCTCACTTGTTTTTGTCTATGCTGTGGCAGGAAGTATTGAGCATTTATTCTAAAGAGCTTCCGGCCATGAACTATGCTGCAAACACAGGAAAAGAATCACAATTCCTTGAAAGATGTGTATCAAATGGGTATAAGCTTGTAGTTGATTTTTTCTTGTGTACTGATATGTTTTGTCTGTGCTCATTTAGTACAATCCTGCATTCTTGCTATCATTTTCTGCAAAAGAAATATTATAGTCTGCTGGATTTCACAATATCTCAGATGGATGAGAATCTGTATTCATTTTGAATGTTGATTGCTTTTGCAGGAAGTACTGCACGCTAGTTCTGAAAACCAAGGATAACATAGACCCTGGGGAGGTATACTCTCAAGCATTACTGCACTTGTGCTTATTATGTGCTAGGTGGGATAAGTGGAATGAAAAATATTCCATCCTCAAGGTCATCGAGCTTGATGGCATGCATATAGATGATTTGTATGTATTAACTATTTAACTGAACAAGTCTGTGTTCTTGCAAAGATTTTCTGGTTTTATACTATAGTCTACAATCTACACCTTATATCAATAGTCATGATTGACTGCACGTTGCTTTAACTGAAATTCTGCTCTAATCCCTTTTTTTGCTTTTCATTATGTCAAAGGTTATTGCAGCAGTCACTTATCAAATAATCCCAGCTGATATGCAATTTGCTGAGGTTCCTCTTGCGGCTGTTAAATCAGTTTACCAACTCAAGGTCCTCTAGTTGTTCTCTAGCTTTAATATGAATCTTATGTCGATTTGTGATTGTCGTTTTGATTCATAGTCTGGCTTTAGAATACACTCATCATTTCCCTCATGCTTGCAAGAGAAATGACGCAAAATTGAAAATATTGCTGTCAAAACTGTGTAACTTTGTGACAAACATAAATGTAATGTTCTGTTTGAACTTGTTAAAAAACTTCATCTTTTTTACTCTTTATTTTACTTTTCTTTATTCTTTTTAGGAGAGATGCCTATTATAGACTCAAATTAACCAAATAAGAGTGCTCATTCTTTACCAGTTTAAGCTTCTAGCTTTGGTACACATCATTCAACAATCCCTTCATAACTATTCTGAATTTCTAAACAAGGTGCACCAATTTTTAAGTTTGAAAAGCTTAACATTCCAATGCACGTGCATGCAATTAATTTTGACAAATTTCCATACTAGATAATGCTCAATGATATAGGAACTTGGGACAATATTAACACCCTGAGCTTGCAGGGGATTGGTTATTTAATCTATTTGGAGTTGAGGAAAAGATTGCAACACGTGGGTGTTCGAACAGTACTTTGCTGGGGAGATAAGGAGTCTGAAGGATTTTGGGTTAAGCAGGTAAACCTTCAATGATGTTTATAAGAGAAATATAGCCAATTATGGTTGGTTTCAAAATATTACGCATTAGTAACATCTGTCTCTCCAAAAGGAAATATATAACATGTATTTTCTTAATATAAAAAACTATCAAAAAGCATGCTTTGTAACATAAGTTTCATAATTTTTATGACCCTTTATCAAGTCAAGAAATCCAAATATCAAAATGCATCATGGGATTATCTTCTGATATATCCCTCTGCATTTCTCTGAATAATTAGATGCAGATAATACAAACCAAACAGGTGCATAGATGCTGGCTATTCTGCAATCTGATCAATGATCATTGATTTATATGCACATGCTTTCACTGTTGCTCCTACACTCTATGATAATATGAAATATCTGTAGGGATTTTCAGTTATTGGTCAAGTTGACACAAAAGGCAGAGCTCGCAAGCTCCCTATCAAGGCTGATATTCGGAAAGCATTGTGCTTTCCTGGTGGTTCAAATCTCATGATTTCTCATTTCAATAAGGATAACTTACAGAGTTCTGCAGTGTATCTAAATCTGAAATTCCCCTTAAAGCCTTTAAGAGAGGATTTCCAATCTCCAATTCTCCAAGAACAAAGGGATACTCCGTCTGAGGGAAATAACCATTCCCTAGGAAGAAGTCAGGCAACTAAAACCATGGATTCTAACTTCTATGGTAAGTGAAGCTACTGCTTTTAATTTTCATCTTGTATCAACTGCATGGTAAGTTTTTTGTATCCTTGCAACAATTACTTATTTGCACACATCAAAATAAGTTGCTAGCTACATGGTGAATTCAGTAATCTTATAACCCTTAAATGCCTGGGTGCATCAACATTATTTTTAGTAATTTTTGAATTTAGAGAAAAAAGTAAGTTTAGAAGCATATTACGACTTATCTTTCCATGTGTATCACTAATCTCATTTTCTGTATTTCTTTCAAGATTGCCAAGATTTTCAACCTGGAGATGGTGCTATCGGGAGCAGCAAACATGGACATATAGGATTTAATGAAATGGAAAGCCAAACTCTTCTGAAGAAATGTTCCTGTTCAGCGTCAGGATCAAAAAAGAGGACTTGGGAAACCTCACACACTTCTGTTAAATCCAAAAAAATAAAGGGAGATCATCAAACTGACTGTGACTTGCATTCTAAGGACATTAGCTTAGAAAGTGTTTCGGGGAACAGTTTTTCTGCTATCTCTAAGAGCAAATGTCAGGTAGGTATTACTCCCAAGGATCCTTTGACAAGTCACTTTCTGGAAAAGAATGCTGTAGAAGCTGCAGCAGTTACTTTGACATATGAAGGGCATAGTAGTCGAGACATTTCTTCAAGAGGGACAAACTTCAGAATTATGCTGATGAACATTGCTGATAATAGTAAAAAGGCAAATTTGACCAAGGTATACTCTAATTGCCTACTCTCTTCCCAGATACTGTTTTAATGATTATTTGATGTTTAACCCATTTCCTAATATAATTTTGTAAACTATGCTTATTGTTCCTTTTAAATGCACATTTTATGCTGAATATGCAGATAATCGGAGACCTTGGTGGAGATGTTACTGCTGATGGAAGTTTAAGCACACACGTAGTCACTGGCAAAGTGAGGAAAACTTTGAATTTCTGCTCTGCTCTCTGCTCAGGGTCAGTTTCTTTTATCTTGACAGTTCCTTAAATGGAGATTTGTTGTTTTCCTATTTTCTTATGTCTACTGTTTCTGCTAGGCCACTTTGTTGTTCTTTATCAGTAGTAATATTGAGAGGGGAAGAAAAACCAAAACTGACCAATTGAAGACATAAAACCAGGAGAGGTAAAACATACATAAAGTTGTGTTAATTAGGCTATAGTACTAGTTCAGAATAGTCAGGAGTAAGTCCAGGTTTTAAGTCTCTCGCAATACTGGCCATGGGCATGTGAACTACAGTTGATGAGGAACGATCAAATCAAAGACCAGCATTGTGCTTCATAGGTTTATTTCAGGTTAATTGATGAGTATTTTCTTTCTTAAGATTACTTTCAGCTTTCCTTTATGAAAAGGATATTTTTCTAAGATGGACATCCTAAGAGCCTGTACAAAATTGTCACAGCATGTTCAAATAAGAGATTAAGGAACATTTTGTGCAAAATATCCTAAAACTGTGAGAAAATATAGGTCTGCATTTATAGGACAAGTTTTTGATAAGTTGATTTTTGTTGTGCTTTTAGTAAAAGGAGTATATATTCATGGCTGAAGCTACTGTGCATAGTGGTACCAAAGTGTTAAGATACTATTAAATGTCCTTTGAGTTTTTGAACTAAGGTCAATTGTCTTTACAACAACAACAACAACATATCTGGTGTAGCCCCACAAGTGGGGTCTGGGGAGGGTAGGGTGTACGTAGATCTTACCCTACCTTTGTGGGGGTAGTAAGGTCTACTGTCTTTATTTTCTTAAATGTATGGACAATACTTCATCCATTCACTTCTACTTGTCGTTCTTTTTGTCCAGCTTTACTTTTTGGTTTCCAGAACTTGCAACCTAAATTCTTGCAAGTATTTAGACTCCTAAATGTGATTTCATGTTTTCTTGTTTTTGATCATGTGGAAATGTGATCAGAGCTTGGATACTGTCACCAAATTGGTTGAAAGAAAGTTTCCGAAATGGCAAATTTTTAGGTGGGTAAAAACTGTTACTTTTGACCTTAATTGGAATATTTTTGACATTTGTTGATCAGTTGCCATTGGGTTTTTCAGATGAAATGCCTTTTATTTTGAGGGATGAAGACTATGAACTTAAGTACAGAAGTGAGCTAAAAGGGGCAGTTCTTAGAGCAAAAGCATACCCCCAAGCTCTTCTCAAGGATTATGACATATGTCTTGCAGCTCATGTTCATCCTCCAATCGGTACCTTATCAGCCATTGTAAAATCTGCAGGAGGCAATGTGAGTTAGTAATATTTATTAACCGAGCAAGCATTTTTTGGAATATTCAAAATGTTGTTTATGGATTCATATAGTTGACCTCAGCTTGTTTAGGACTTAAACATAGTTGTAAGAAATGAGGTTTATGTTGTTCCAAAATCATGTCAAACTTCAGCTCTCTCTACTTGAAAGAAAACCACAACAGGAAAAAATTGAAACTAAAGGAAATGTAGTTAAGTTATTTAGAAGCGCTAGTCAACTTTCTTAGCAGAATTTGGTTTTACGGCATCCTTATGTTTTATATCTCCATTGAGCATTTGTTGGAGAAGGGGAGCCTTGACACAATGGTAAAAAAATTCATGGTGTGACCAAGAGGTCATAAGTTCATGCTGCAGAAACAGCCTTTTGCAGGAATGCAATTAAGGCTGCGTACATAAGATCCAATGTGATCTGGCTCTTCCAGGAGCCCGTGCATAGAGGGAGTTTAGTGCGTAAGGCTTCCCTTTGCTGAGCATATATTGTGTAGACACTTTTAGATACATACAATATTTATCCCAACAGACATGTTTAATTTCCCCTGCATTATTTTTACGTGCATTACTTATCAAATTCTCAGGTTATATGTGGACTAAATCAAGTGAAAGATGAATCTAAAACCATATTCGTTGCTTGTGAAGAAGACATGGATGAAGCATTGTCAGCAGTGAAGAAGGGAATATGGACTTTTAGCAGTGACTGGTTTATGAACTGCATCATGAAACAAGAGCTTGACTTAGGAGCTCCTCAATTTGCAGAGTGCCTCTAATGCATAGATAAAATTGTTCAAACTGGTCTGATAATTATGGAAAAATGTGAATATTTCTGAGAAAGAAAATTGAAACAAATAAACTTAGGATTAATGTATATTTGCTGTTTGTTATTGACTGTTGGGGAGAAACACAACAGATGTTTTCATTTCTTCAAATTTCTGTCTCTTACTTTTTATTGATCACAGTGGAAGGTTAAATGGTGTTATATATGTTATCATTGTTATTGACTAAACATTTCTCCAGAGGCGGATGCAAAGTATAATCAACGGATTCAACTGAACCCATCATTTTTACACATATATTCTTAATTTTCTGAATCCATCATTTTTACACATAAGCTAATTGAAGTGCTAAATGATTATGTGGACCATCCAAGAATGTATATACAGAACGAAAATTAAGAATATATCATCTAGCACTTCAATTAGTTTATGAAAAAGCTACAAGTTTTTATAGCATCACTTTGATACCAAGTTTGGTATGTTTTGCTTTAAGAGTACCTTTATTCTCAACTTAACACACTAATAACGACAGATTCTAGTATTTGTGAATCCTTTTTTTTTTTAACAACCGTGGTGTCTGGGTCAACTTGCGTGCATCTCAACTAGTCCTACGGAATGTGTGAATTCTATGTCAATGTTTGTTTATAGATCAAAGTTTCTATGAAATGCAGATAGAATATTCAATCAACGAATCTTCCTTAATAGTAAATGATCACAATTGAAGGTTAAATGGTGTTGTACACTTGCACTCAACATCTGAGACTCTGGATCATTTTTCTTCCCAATTTCATATAAATGCTATCATTGTGATTGACTAAACCTTTCTCGATAGCAAAACATGACTATCCGTTATATGAGCATGTTGATCAATGATCATAAATGGCTGTGTTGCTTCCCAACGAATTCAATTCCACAAGTTCTCATCAAGTAAAATCGTCAACATTTCCATATCTTTTACTTTATGAGGTAATAAATTTCATTACAGATCAGAAGGCAAAAAATGTGTGTTGCATGCATACAAGTTCACCAAAAATAAAAAACATTACAAAAAGACTGTTTTCTATGAATGATACCCAGCCATCTATACAGATTAGAACCTTATAGGTGCACCAAAAGGAAATAAGGGGAAAATGACTATTCTTCAAGATATGATAAACATGAAAAAGTACAATTATGTATGTAAAGATATGGTCCTTGGGCCTAACTCAACCTCATAAGCTAGCTCACGAGGGAGGATTTCCCAAGTTCATACAAGCAGACTACCTGTTTATTCTCAACCTCTAACCCACTCTAACAATGTACAAACGCGAATTTCAAATAAGGCCTGATTATTGCTTATTCAACCATAATCAAAATACTGTCTAAGAAGATACAAGAGCTCAAGAATAAGCGGAATGAAATGCTGATATAGGTACACAGTCTGTCTATTGATAAGTCTGAATGCCTGCGAGGATAGTCTGAATAACTGTCATACTGACCGTGAAAGTAACAGCAAGGAACACAAGGAAATTCCAGGGATCATTATGGTACCTTTGCTTAAACTCATCATAGGCAAATGCCTAGATGAAACGAACTAACTAATCTTCGTGAGAACTTTTTCAACTTCTAAAACTCTTTTTCCTAAGTTTCAACCAAGTCTATCTCCAAATGCCTACTCAATTAATGATGGATCTTTCATGCATGTTGGAAAAAGTAAGTCATAGACTTTAGGTTTTTCATCATTCATCTACTGTAAATTTCTCATCATATTTTCGAGACTAGCAAAATGAAATGGCACATACAAAGCATGACTGCTCTGTTAGCTGTTTTAGATCAAAACATGGCCATAAGTTATATGAGCATGTTATCACAAGAGGCTGTGCTGCTTTTCAACAAATCCATTCTAAGAAGTTTTCACAAATTCAATTCCATGAGTTTTCATCAAGTGAACTCATTTAACATTTTCATATTCTACTATTGTGATAAGTACACAATCAAGATACAACCAATACATGAAAAACTACAATTACATACAAATATGCAGCCGAGCAAGGCCTTGTTATTGTTTTATTCAAATACAACCACAATCAAGATACAATGTATACATGAAAAAGTACAATTACATACAAATATGCAGCCGAGCAAGACCTTATTATTGTTTTATTCAAATACAACCACAATCAAAATACAACGAATACATGAACAAGTACAATTACATAAAAATATGCAGCCGAACAAGGCCTTGTTATTGATTTATTCAAATACAACCACAATCACAATACAACTCATGAAGATACACGAGCTCAAGAAAAAAGCGGAAAGAAATACTGATAGGGGTACTCAGTCAGTTTTTTTTGTATGTCTACATGCCTGTGAAGACGGTCTGAATTACAGTTATACTAACCGTGAAAATAACTGCAAGGAACACAAGGAAACTCCATGGACCACTAAAGTACCTTTGCTTAAATTCAGCATAGCCAACTCGTAGAGGGAGAAGATTTTTACTTTTGAAGTAAGTAGAAATCTGTCGTTTGACATCCTTAAAAGCTTGACGATTGGGCACATGATGTGCTGTTATATCTCTAAAGAAGTTAATCACTTGATCATCACCAAATTTGAGGTTGATCTGTATTACTCCCCTGGCTCGCAGCTCCTTAACATCTTCCTCTCCATTAATTAACATACTCATGAAACTCAAGTAAGATAAGATCCCAAAAGATGTATATTTGGGCGAATATTCATAAGCAAATAGGTTATAGAAAAGTGGTAGAGTCCATTCATCAATAATTAGTTGTGGAAGGAATAACTTCCCTGATAACATAGATAATTTAAGATGGATGTAGTTGCGAATGGCACTGCTGCATCGAATACCTACTTTCTTCAAATCTGTGACTGAGAAAGGTTGATGATCTTCTTCTTCTTCTTTGACATCATGTTTAAATAAAACAGTGATCCATAGGTCTCTATAATATTGAAGAAGATGTATAGGATCTGGACCCTGACGAAGGAAACCTTTGTTGATATAATTATCAAGTATAGGAGGAATTGGAACCTGGAAAGTAAACTCTTCACATTTGAATGCGCGTGCTAACACCTTTAGAACCTGGAAAGGCAATTGATTTTCAAGCAATAAAATGTCACGCCACACCAATTCTCTATGACGTTTCTTCAACTAGCTCCTCTTGGCACTAGTCATGAAGTAAATAATAAAGCAGCCATCGCGGAACATCATCTCACACCATTTACTGTCTGGATCAAATATATAACGTGTACGGTTACGATATGTGTCATAAAAATCCCGAGTACTGTGCAAGTCTTGTTCAACACTTACATACACTTGTTTAAGGGATGCGGCCAGCTCCTCGTCTGATGAGCAATTCTTATTCAAGGTAATTTCAAGTAACAATTCCCTCACTGCTTTCCGCTTGAAATTCTCCATGGGTCTAACATGATCTAGTCCGTAGTGAAATGGACCAAGGGAAACCACACAGGGCTCGTAGTACTTGTGATAATCTTCTATACTAAAACTGTTGCGAATTATATCTGGAATATCAAAATGTAACCACTTACCTTCTTTAGGTGGTGTTGAAGAGCCAGGACCAGGTATATCAATCATAGAATGTAACCACTCAGTTTCTTCATCTTGTGTTGAAGGGCCAGGTATAGAATGTAACCACTCCGATGATATCATCTCAGCCTCAAAAATTTACATCCAAACATCAGTTACGTTGGACCATATATATATACATGACCAAATGAATATTTTTTACGTAAAACCTACAATCCTTTTAATAGCATTACTTTGATAAAAAGTCTGCTATCTTTTGCTCTGTGTATGAAGGAAAATTTATGTTTTCCTACAACTAATTATTTTCTTATGTTTCCCTTGGTGAGTCATCACTACAAAATATTATTCTTCAATCACACAAAATATCTTTTATTTTTGGTTGACACTAAAAAATACTCTTTAGGAAAATAATTTTTGATCTGATAATTGATCTGGGACCCAACTCCGACACCCAAATTAGGACAAGACCCCGACGACCGTTCCAAAATGAGATGTGACCTAGAACCCGACCTAGGCATTTGACCAGGACCTGACCCAAGATTTTTTTTTTAAAAATAAATTGATGCGGTCGCGGGGGGCTGGGGAAGGGGATAGGGGTGGGGGTGGCATAGAAAATATTTTTTAAAAAAATTTGAAATATTCTTCAAAAACAATTATTTTTATAAAAAAAAATTTGATGGGGATGGCCTGAGTACGGTGGGGTAGGGTGGGAGGGCATAAAAAATAAAAAAATAAAAAAATAAAAAAATAAAAAATTTGAAATAATTTTCAAAAACAATATTTTTAAGAAAACAAA
>NC_064283.1:56736087-56742330 GCF_019186545.1 Solanum stenotomum
GGGGTAGGGGGTGGCGTATAAATAAAAATATTTTAAATTTGAAATATTTTTCAAAAATTATTTTTAAAAAAAATAATTGACGGGGATGGCCTGGGTGGGGGGTGAGGTGGTGTTAAAATTGAAAATTTTCTAAATTTGAAATATATTCCAAAAATAATTGATGGGGGTGGCGGAAGAGGGGGTGGCGAGAGAAGTGGCGTTAAAATTTTAAAAAATTTGAAATAATTTTCAAAAACAATTTTTGGGGGTAGGGGGTGGTAGGGCTGGGTGAGGTAAAAAAATCTTAAAATTTGAAACATCTTTCAAAAATATTTTTAATTTTTTTTTGGTTTGAGGGGGGATGGGGGGGGGGGGGGGGATTTTAAAATATATTTGAAATTTAAAAAATAAGAAAATTTAAAAATTGTAATATTTTTTTTTGAATGGTGAGAATCTGGTACGGGCTATAGGTAGGGCAAGAAAAAAAATTAAAGGATGAAGTAGAATTTTAATAAATGTTTTCCTTAATTTTGGAAGGGAGGTCATTTTCCTTAAATTTGAGAAAAATAAATTGATTTGGAAAACATTTTCCAAATATTTAAGCCAACAGAACATGAAAAAATTAGAAAACATTCTTCGTACCAAACACACCCTAAGACTGCCTTTATTCTTAACTTAACCCACTAACAAAGACATATTCTAGTCTTCCTGACAGTTAATATCATTTTAACGTTCTGGATTTAAAATTAAAATCATCCTTAAAACAACAAATTTGAACGTCAATTGTGAGTCCTTAATTGTGGTGTCAATTCAGCTCGCAAGCACCTCAACTAGTTCTATGCTAAGTTACTCGGAATCGGGTGCGGATCTAAAGGCCGGATTTGATCTAATTTTTAAGACTTGGAGATATGGATCTATGTATGAAGACGGGTACACGGATTCGCCTAAAAATCATTAAAACATCTAAAAATAGAGTTATAAAACCTAAATTATGAGATATTATGTGGAGAACTTGAAGAGAATCCTGGAAGGAGATCAAAGGAAAATGAGTGACATAGAAATTTCTATATAAAAGGTATTTCATTTCCTTCAATTTCAACTTAGCTTTTGTATTGATTACATCAATCATTAAAATTGTCTAGACTTTCCCCATTAATTTTGGTCAAAGTACCCAAAATAGGTTGACCAAATTAGACACGGATCCCACACCCACACCCATGTCGTATCGACACGGTACGGCAAAAAAATGAAAAGTACGAGCAACTTAGGTTCTACGTAACGTGTGAATTATATGCCTATGTTTGTTTACATACCAAAGTTTCTCTGAAATGCAGCTAGATTCAAACAAAGAATCTTCTTAACAATAAATGATCACAATTCATTTCTTTTCTTCTTTTTTAAAACAAAGAAACTAGAGAGAATGAAGTAAAGAATTAAATGTCAAGCATACAACAACAACAACATATTACGTACTCAATGTAATCTCATAGGTGGAATTTGAGGAGGATAGAGTGTACACAGACCTTACCCCTACTTCATGAAGGCAGAGAGATTGTTTTCGAAAGACAATTAAACGCGACCTTAATTGGAATATTTTTGACATTTGTTGATCAGTTGCCATTGGGTTTTTCAGATGAAATGCCTTTTATTTTGAGGGATGAAGACTATGAACTTAAGTACAGAAGTGAGCTAAAAGGGGCAGTTCTTAGAGCAAAAGCATACCCCCAGGCTCTTCTCAAGGGTTATGACATATGTCTTGCAGCTCATGTTCATCCTCCAGTTGGTACCTTATCAGCCATTGTAAAATCTGCAGGAGGCAATGTGAGTTAGTAATATTTATTAATCGAGCAAGCATTTTTTGGAATATTCAAAATGTTGTTTATGGATTCATATAGTTGACCTCAACTTGTTTAGGACTTAAACATAGTTGTAAGAAATGAGGTTTATGTTGTTCCAAAATCATGTCAAACTTGAGCTCTCTCTACTTGAAAGAAAACCACAACAGGAAAAAAAATGAAACTAAAGGAAATGAAGTAAGTTATTTAGAAGCGCTTGTCAACTTTCTTAGCAGAATTTGGTTTTAGGGCATCCTTATGTTTTATAGCTCCATTGAGCATATGTTGGAGAAGGGGGAGCCTTGACACAATGGTAAAAAATTTCATGGTGTGACCAAGAGGTCATAAGTTAAAGCTGCAGAAACAGCCTTTTGCAGGAATGCAAGTAAGGCTGCGTACATAAGATCCAATGTGATCTGGCTCTTCCAGTAGTCCCGTGCATAGATGGAGTTTAGTGCATAAGGCTTCCCTTTGCTGAGCATATATTGTGTAGACACTTTTAGATACATACAATATTTATCCCAACAGACATGTTTCATTTCCCCTGAATTATTTTTACGTGCATTTCTTATCAAATTCTCAGGTTATACGTGGACTCAATCAAGTGAAAGATGAATCTAAAACCATATTCGTTGCTTGTGAAGAAGACATGGATGAAGCATTGTCAGCAGTGAAGAAGGGAATATGGACTTTCAGCAGTGACTGGTTTATGAACTGCATCATGAAACAAGAGCTCGACTTAGGAGCTCCTCAATTTGCAGAGTGCCTCTAATGCATGGATTAAATTGTTCAAACTGGTCTGATAATTATGGAAAAATGTGTATTTCTGAGAATGAAAATTGATCCAAATAAACTTAGGACTAATGTATATATGCTGTTTGTTATTGACAGTTGGGGAGAAACACAGCATTTTTCTCAACATTTGATAGTGTTGAGAAAATGGTGTTATTCTCAACATCTGATAGTGTCATTTTTCTTTCCAATGTCATTCAAATGTTATCATTGTTATTGACTAACCTTTCTGACCAGAGGCGGATTCAACTAAACCCATCATTTTTTTAATACATGTGGAAAATATCAAAATCTAAACACTTGTAAAGGTTGAACCTATTAGGTTTAAATCCACGATCCACTTTTGCCTTCATGGATGTCTATAATTTATGTTGCAATACAATACACTTTTTATGGGCAAATGTCAAAAATCTGGAATGTTTTGATAGCCATAGACTTAGGTCTTTCATCTGCTCTAAATTTCTCATGATCTTTCTGCACTTGAAAAATGTTTTGGCACGTACAATCATGACTGTTCTGTTAGCTGTTTGAGATCAAAACATGACTGACGTTATCAAAAAGGCTGTGCTGCTTTTCAACAAATCCATTCCATTCTAAGAAGTTTTCACAAATTCAATTCCATGAGTTTTCATCAAGTAGACTCATTTAACATTTCCATAATTCTACTATTGTAATAAGAATACAATCAAGATACAACATACAAATATGCAGCCAAACAAGGACTTGTTATTGTTTTATTCAAATACAACTCATTTAAGATACATGAGCTCAAGAAAAAAGCAGAATGAAATACTGATAGGGGTACATAGTCAATTTTTTTTATATGTCTGAATGCCTGTGAAGACAGTCTGAACTACAGTCATACTAACCGTGAAAATAACAGCAAGGAACACAAGGAAACTCCATGGACCACTAAAGTACCTTTGCTTAAATTCAGCATAGCCAACTCGTAGAGGGAGGAGATTTTTACTTTTGAAGTAAGTAGAAATCTGTCGTTTGACATAGTTAATTGCTTCATGATTGGACTCATTATGTGCTGTTATATCTCTCAAGAAGTTAACCACTTGATCATCGCCAATTTTGAAGTTGACCTTGAGTATGCCCCTGGCTCGCAGCTCCTTAACATCTTCCTCTCCATTAATTAACATACACATGAAACTCAAGTAAGATGAGATCCCAGAGGATTTATATAGCATGCTGGACGAATATCCATAAGCAAGTAGGTTTGAAAACAAGGTCACAGTCCATTCATCGATAGTTAGTTGTGGAAGGAACAAATACCCTGATAACATAGATGATTTAAAATGGATGTCTTTTGGGGAAAAGAAAATGTGATGATCTGATATCGCACAGCTGCATCGAATGCCTACTTTCTTCAACTCTGTGACTGAGAAAGGTGAATGATCTTCTTCTTCTTTGTTTTCTTCTTCTACTTCTTCTTCTTTGACATCATCTTTAAATAAAACATTGATCCATAAGTCTCTATAATATTGAAGAAGATGTACAGGATCTGGAGCGTCTCCCTGCTGAAGTGGACAACGACAAGAGGCTTCTTCGATATAGTCAGTTAATGTAGAAGTACTTGGAGCAGAAGATATCATTAACAACGGCATTTGGAGGAATCTTAAGGTTAAAAAGTGCAAAGTAAACCATTCACATCTAAATGCGAGTGCTAACGTATCTAGAATTTGGAAAGGCAATTGATTTTCAAGCAATAAAAGGTCACGACGCACCAAATCACTATCATGTTTCTTCATGGTATTCAACGAGTTCCTCCTGCCACTAGTAGTTATATTGTTGTTGGAGATGAATTCAATAACAAAGCAGCCATCAAGGAACATCATCAGACACCAATCACGGTCAGAAATTTCGTGCCAACGAAACACATTATAACACTCCTTAGTAATACTGAGCAAGTCTTGTTCAACACTTGCATACACTTGTTCAATGGATACATCATATTTTACTCTTTCTGCTAATTCCCTCACTGCTTTCCGCTTAAAATTCTCCATGGGTGCAACATGAGGTTTTCCATTGTGGAATGGACCAATGGAAACCACACGGGGCTCGTAGTACTTGTAATAATCTTCCTTACTAGTACTCTCGGCAAAGGTATGTCGAATACCAAAATGTATTTTGTGTGTCAACTCTTCGTGTGGTGTTGTACCTAACGGAGAGCTAGGTATATCAATGACAGAATGTAACCATTCAGCCACTTCAGCTGCTCTACTGTTGATAGCATCAGCCTGAAGAATTGACATTCAAAGAGACGATAAGATCAGTGGGACCATCAAAGAATATATATACAGAGAACGAAAATTAAGAATATATCATTTAGCACTTCAATTAGTTTATGAAAAAGCTACAAGTTTTTATAGCATTACTTTGATACCAAGTCTGGTATCTTTTGCTTTAAGATCATACCTTTATTCTCAACTTAACACACTAATAAAGACAGATTCTAGTATTTAAACAGCACTTGTGAATCCTTTTTTTTTTTTTTTTATAAATAACCGTGGTGTCTGGGTCAGCTTGCGTGCATCTCCACTAGTTCTATGGAACGTGTGAATTCTATGTCAATGTTTGTTTATAGATCAAAGTTTCTATGAAATGCAGATAGAATATTCAATCAAAGAAACTTCCTTAATAATAAATTATCACAACTGAAGGTTAAATGGTGTTGCCACTTGTACTCAACATCTGAGACTCTGGGTCATTTTTCTTCCCAATTTCATCTAAATGCTATCATTGTGATTTACTAAACCTTTCTCGAGAGCTAAACATGACTATCCGTTATATGAGCATGTTGATCAATGATCATAAATGGCTGAGTTACTTCCCAATGAATTCAATTCCACGAGTTCTCATCAAGTAAAATCGTCAACATTTCCATATCAAAACATGACTATAAGTTATATGAGCATGTTATCACAAGAGGCTGTGCTGCTTTTCAACAAATCCATTCCATTCTAAGATGTAATCACAAATTCAATTCCATGAGTTTTAATCAAGTGAACTCATTTAACATTACCATATTCTACTATTGTAATAAGAACACAATCAAGATACAACGAATACATGAAAAAGTACAATTACATATAACTATGCAGCTGAACAAGGCATTGTTATTGTTTTATTCAAATACAACCACACTCAAAATACAACGAATACATGAAAAAGTACAATTACATACAAATAAGCAGCCGAACAAGGCCTTGTTATTATTTTATTCAAATACAACCACAATCAAGATACAACGAATACATGAAAAAGTACAATTACATACAAATATGCAGCCGAAGAAGGCATTGTTATTGTTTTATTCAAATACAACCACAATCAAAATACAACTCATGAAGATACAAGAGCCCAAGAAAAAAGCGAAGTGAAATACTGATAGCCAACTCGTAGAGGGCAAAGAGTTTTACTTTTGAAGTAAGTAGAAATCTGTCGTTTGACATCTTTAAAAGCTTGAGGATTGGGATCATGATGTGCGACTATATCTTTGAAGAAGTTAACCACTTGATCATCGCTAACTTTGAGGTTGAGCAGGATTACTTCCCTGGCTCGCAGCTCCTTAACATCTTCCTCTCTATTAATTAACATACTCATGAAACTCAAGTAAGATAAGATCCCA